>NW_026855894.1:0-261548 GCF_026571515.1 Ruditapes philippinarum | reverse complement strand
AACGTACAATGTTCCAGAATCTTACGAACCAGAATGAATATAATTTAGGTAAAAAACACAAGTTTGCTTAGTGTATTCATATTCAATTTGCTGCATTTTATATGGTATAAATACAAATAGAATTTTTTTCGTTGCTGTGAATAAAGCCGGAGTATATACGTTTAATAAAACATGGATTTATTTGTATAAAGCGTTGTATTTTAGAATTTTATCTGATAGAAATCTACCATTTGGCTTATGATCAATGTCTATATAATTATACTAACTTATGTTTGGCAAGTTAATTTTTAACTAAGAAAGAATATATACAAAATATATTATTCATGACATTTCTTGTCAGCTGCTAATCGTTTGAAATAAGCAAAGTAAATTAGTTGACCGAGTGCTTATTAAATGCAGTGTGAACCATATTTATAACATATTATTTGGTTATAAGGTCATGAACCAATTGGAGTAAAGTAATGAACAAATATATGCCCATATTAAACATTACGGAATTTTCAATAATTGCAAGTTGACAACAAATAACGGATTCATTTGTCAACCATTTTATCTCGTTATTGCCGGAGATCTGAATTTCCCCAGAGGTCATGATAGTCTTGTGATTTACCAAACAGGAATTTGGATAAATCATACAGTTCAATGAACGACCTCTCCAAAACATCAATATAGGGTCCACCGAATACTGTTTTGTGTATTTACTCATATTAACATCTGTATAAATCCCAAAGGACGTAGGTTGTTTTCTGACAGGGAAAAATACGAAATCGATAAAGGCAATTTTCGTCTATTCTGGTGAATACTTCTTTAAGTATGATTGAATTATTGTAAATATCATCTCCATATAACATTACAGTCTTATTCTCGGACATCTTTCTTGTAATTTATTGCTCATGTATCATTGCACTCCTCTAGATCTTATTAATAAGATTTTGTATTTTAGTCTCTTGAAGTTTTGACTGTGAAAATAATAAAATTGTGTGTTTGTAATTCAAGCAATTACAGCATTATAGTTTATATATTCGTTGAATACCATGTAGATGTGAGGCAATTAATTTTGTATTACAAAAATCCAGATCTTTCAGACTAAATCGTGGCATACCAAATTTAATCGTTTCATATTAACATCTTCGTCATCAGAAACTGACATTAATTTCTGAAAAACTGTGTCATCAATTTTAATCGAATGACGGGTGTACAATATTTTGTTATTGTTTATGCTTATATGCCCCCTCGTTGCAAACAATACAAATTTTATTAAGTTAAATGGTCTTCAAAAGAGTTGTCAGAAGCCATTGTGCGTGATAAACAAAACACCTTTGCCTTTGAACAATGCCAAAAAATGTTAAATATAAATTTAATAGTTATATAGATTTGTTTTTTGTATAAATATTTTGCGTCAAAATTTGGAAACATTCTATTTCAGCTATAATTGGAAAAAAACCTGATTAAATCTCCCTTCTAGTGAAATAAATTCCATAGGAAGTCTTGTTTAATATATTCTTACAAGAGCTTTATATTTGATATTCTCAATTTGACCCAAATATGTCAATTAGCATGTCACTTCACAGGAAAATGAAACAGAAACTGATGTTAATTTAGTGTGGCATATGCTTGCATCATTTGATACTTTTTTGGCAGAAGACATTTTGTAAAAGGTTCATTATTCTCTAGAAAAGCTTTTTTATTTCTTAAATTCACAGCTTTATATATTTGGGGTCCTTTATTATACTATATTTCTCATTGGTCAATTTACCTTAACCATATTTCCCTAATTTATTTTATTATCTGGCAGTTAGCACAGTAATTTCGTTTTTGCTATGGAAGTTGAAATGCTTCTTTGTTTAAGTTTTGACAAATATTTCCACATTCAGCGCTGCTTTTGTCAGATTTAAAGCATCTTGCAGGCTCTAAAACCATTAGCTAAACATTAAAAGACTCATGTTTGCCATTTCTCAAAAGAAAATTTGTTTCTGAGGCATAATGCGCCTTAAAGGTACTAGGAAAACTAATTATTATACAGTAACTATATAATTTATGTATAATTTATATCAAAAGGTTTTGCAGTTTTTTATTTGCTATACAGCCTTGGAGATTTTATGTTAGAACACGATGGCGGTGTGCTTATTTTTTATAGACAGAAAAGAACAGAAAATTTTATTTAAAATTTAAGCATTACAGCTTATCATCATCAACCATTAAGTGCATACATATACAAAAATTACGTACATTATTTTATATGTAATATATAATTATCTTGTTTATGAAATTCATGACCTGATACCGTTTACACATTCTATGTAAACTGTATTACATAATCATTTTTACTAACAATACTCGCTTAACAAAGTATCTTTTGACATTAAAATATTAAAGCACTGTATTGTACAATCTTAACTGTGATCAGCTGTCGTATTCTGTTTAATGATTGCATATATTCTGTAAATATTTCAACCTAAAGACCCTCAATTTTAGGTAATGGTATTAAATTTCTACCCAAAAACAAGATGGACGACACCTGGCAACATTCAGTTTTTGTTGGGATTTTTTTCAGTTTTCTAACAGTCAATTACTAATAAATTTGCCTTTAGTGGGATATATTCTAGGAATCGTATTCATTTTTATCAAACTATTTTATCATTAAATGCGTATAGAACAATATTTTTGTCTGTTTATATCTATATAAAGTCTTGTTCTTTTAGATTTCATTCAATCAAATGATGATATAAATATTTCTTTTGCAGTGAAACTAAGACAGTTTCAATTTCTGAGGCATTTGCAGTTTTGCATATATCAAACTGAGAGTACAATTATATTAATTAACTTGTTTTATGAGGCAATGCAAATGAATATTTATTATAAAAGGACTGTAATATTAGTTAATACTGCAATATTTTGTACCACAAAATGGTTGGTTTAAACATAGATCGTGTCGTACGTTTAAAGAAATTCCACTCAGGTCCAAATACATAAAAACATAACATCTAACTTTTTTTCAAATAGATGAAATGTGGCACTTTAAACAGAAATATGCAAAAGGTGATTAAGAAATTTATTACTCAGAAATAAATTAAAAATGTTTTTTTTTTTCTTTTTTTATTATTTTTTTTTTATTATTATTATTTATTTACTTCTAATAAATCTGTTAGAGCAGCGTGAGGTTTTGAAGCCGATTTCTTATTTTTAATTGTGTGTAATGCTATATTTTAAATAAATGAATTATTGAGAATTTTTTATGATACATCATAAATGCGTATTTTAATTTATTTATTTTTTCACAGCAGTAAAACATATTTTTCATAATTTCACTGGTATCTTGCCAGACAACTTTTTTTCAAAATGTAGCTATTACGCAAAATTAAAGGTGAAGTATTCAAATCGTTAGGTCTAAAAAGAATATAATAATGATAAACTTACAGAAAATTCAAGTTTTTTCTATAAATACGGGTTTTATATTATATCATGGTATGAAAAATATCCTATTTTACTCGTGGCTACCGCCAAACATGAAATATTTATTTTATACCACTCCATGGAAATAGATATCATATTAATGGACACAACACTTGAATATCCTCTATGCAATGTAAAACCTTTTACGATATTTGTTTTTGAATATGTCATAACTTGGAGTGATATTTGACATATAATGGCATTTGAAAGCACATTTAGCCTTTACTTTTAAATCTTTGACGCAATCTCAATATTTACTGGTTCCAGATTCGTGGTAAAAATGTCTTTCATGTGTCACATATGTCTTTTAAATACTGGTTTTGTTGTGAAACTCATTGATTTTCATTTTATTTCAAGTCTCGTCTGCAGCAAAAAAAATCAGTGTATATAAATAAATAAATATTCCCCTACTATTAAGTGAATAAAGTTCCAATATTTTTTTTGCACATGTGCACATCCCATGTTGGTTCTACATCAAATATTTGAAAAACAAATTTATTCTCACAATACTTCAGAGCTTACAGTATAATAATCAAATGATGATGTCTACAAAATGTTGTCCGTTTATTCGGCTAGTATTATTATAAGTGAAAATTAGGTTTCAATGCTTTTTTTCAATATTTGCACTTCTCAGTCGATAAATATCTATTTTGCAAACTATCGGGGCAGTATTTTAATTAAATGAATACATGTACATATTTTTGTCCGTTTATTCCGTTGGACAGGTACATGTAAATTAAGTCTCTTTTTTCTGCACATGTGTACTTCCCAGGTAACGGATTCTTCACCAAATTACTGTCAATATTAACCAATTCGTCAAAATCTTAGAACAGTATGTAATTATTTAAATGAATACATGTTGTCCGTTTAAGTTTAATTATTTTGTAACTTCTTCCTGAGACTTATTCAATCAATTCCGTGCAATATTTTATAATCTAATTAGCAATCAGCAATTACTAAGACTGCTCATACGTCAACAAGAGTGATTCAATATCCTATCATGCAATATATTTAGCTTTATTTCATACGTTTAAAAACTGCGTAAGGAACAGAAATCATTAAGCAATTAAATTTCTTATAAATGCTCTCAATAGAATTTTTATATTTGATGTAATGTTATATTTTTTAAGTTGCTCATAGGCCAATGAACTAACCTCATGTTGATTGGTTCCATAATGGCAATTAGGACAATTATAGTGGTTAATTATTTCAGATAGATGTCACATTACTAATTTTGCATTTCGCTTTCAAATTTTTGACAAATAATTCCACATTTAACGCTTCTTTCTACAGGAAATAAGCATGTGACATGCTCTAAAACCATATGATGTGTCCTAAAACCATAATTTAAACATAATAAAACAATGTTTGTCCTTCAGAAAGGCACACATTCACTGCTGAAGCATAATTTGTCATTTTTGTCATCAAAAGGAACATAGTGCTAAAATGAAGATTCTTATAAAATGTCAACAATGTTTTGCTCTATTTTTATGCAATAATGTACCAATCCGTCACATCTGTACAAAAATCAAATACAAAAACAAGTAATTTCTTATTTTTTTATGTTTCAATTTTCTAGAAACTGTTTGTTTTATTGTTTGATACAGGAGTGCAAAAGTTCAACTTTTAAATATCTTTTAGTCATTTCTTATAAATGTAAAGCGATATCTTTATATAGACAAAGTTTGCGATTCTGGATGTCATTTTTAGTAGCAGAAACTATTAACAATAGCTAAAGAAATGATGAATGATAGTGTCACACTGCTGTCAGACATCTGACCCTTTGAAATTAAAGATACAGGACATATATATCAAAATATAAACAGACATCTGCATGCGTCTTTGATTCACCTAACCTTGCAAGTATATCACAGCGATTCAAAAATACATATCAATCAAAATGCAATCATTATCTTAAGCTGGCATCTGTAAATCATTTGCACAATTGGTCTTGCGAAACAAATAACACAAAGTACGGTATTTTGTACTTTGATTTGCAATTTTGATGTTCAGCATGAATTTCATTAAGAAAGTAATTATATTTTATGAGTTTTCTGTACTTGAGCTATTCCAAGAAAATTTATGGCCTTTCTATGGCACAGTGTCAAACCTTTGGTAATGAAATAATCTAAGGGGTAATAACGTTTTATATTGGAATGTCTGTTAAAGCAGATCGATTGGTTGCTTCGTGATACGAATTAAATTCTCTAAATTATCTAAATTGAAAGTATTATTCATTACTTGAAATTTAAATGAAAAAGAGTTGCGCAAGTGCAGAATACCCCCTCCCCTCCGACAAAAATATAATTGAAATAATGTGTTACTGAAAGTTCTTTTTTTATTTAACTGAAACGGTGCAAAACGTTTTTAAATACAATGTAAGTTGTATTTTGAGAGACGTTTTTATCCATGTTCTAATATTTAGTTTTCCGAAAACAGCTAAAAACATAATATAATACTGTAAGGACAAAAAGAACTTGTGTCGGTGATAAGAAGATTGCCAGGAAACAAATTGCTTATTATTCTAAAACAGCAAAAAATATTTCCTGGCGACAAATTTTATTTCTTATCATAGTTTCAGTCATTGTCTTTTTCGTTCTTCTAATCTTTTCAGTAAATACAGGCATTGCCGCTACAAAACAACTTATTTTCATGAGGTATACTGTATAATTATTTTAAGAGTTTGTCACCCTGTCCTTGTCGGTATGACAACAAATTGTCTGCCTGTAAATTGTAGACAAATCGTATTTTCATTGAATTGCTTCCTCATTTCTTACAGACCAAGCTATATTGCCAATATATCCAACGTCTGTCTTGTGTAAGGACATTTCATCATAAAACAAATTGTATTCTTTACTTGCTTCCCTAATTTAATAAATTTATTACATCTTTAAAGCATATATTTATATCGATAACGTCATATTATCGTCAATATATTTGAGTAAATAAGCGTTTTAAAGTTTAACTTATTATGCATAAGTTAAATTTCAATGTAATTATAATTTTTATTATTGTAAGTTTTGATTTAGGCAAATAAGCAATCCTGAATTTTCAGTCTTGAAATTTTTGGCCCTTAATTGAAAGAATATGGAATTTCATAAAACAACACTTGAGTATTCAATAATCCTATTATAATAGATGTTAAAACTATTGTCCTATTTGGCACTTAATTGGAAGAATATGACATTTTATGGAACAACATTTGTGTATTTAATATTTCTATCATAATATCAGTTATAAAAATTGTTGACAGTATAAATGGCCTTATATAAAGGGTTTCTTGGAAATATAACCTGAACTGCTAGGCGATGGTTATATTGCAAACAACCTTTTATGTACGGCCATAAACCTGTCAAAAATATTTCATGATAAACGCGTATGAAGATGCAAACTTGTCGAGACAAAGTGTGATTTTTTTTTTTTTTACTTACGTTTTTATTCTTTATTTATTTCTTTATTTATTTCTTTATTTACTTTTACCGATTCATTGTAATATTAGTTAAATGATCAATAGATTACAATCCCTTTTTCTGATTCAATGTTGATTTCCATAGATAATATATACAAACATAGCGATCAGTATTAATTTCACATTTTCATAGTTTAGGTACTTTAGATAAATGAAAATGGATTATAAACATATCTGTAAACATCTTCTAAGGATTGCTAACATAATTTAAATGATTATATTATACCTCATTTGCATATGCCCTTCTATATTTAATATGACGTCATCCGGTCCATAAACCGCATACAGACCGGGGGCGGTCCATAATTCTTATATGGACTGGATGACGTCATATTAAATATAGAAGTGCGTATGCAAATTAGGTATTATATTTTATTTTGTTGTTTAATGAATCTTTTTAATGAATTTATTGTTTGGTTTTACAAAAATTTATTACATGTTGATCAAAAGTCATGATTTGTCTTTAAGTTGATTATAAATTTTATTTATACAGTTTGTGAAAATCTTAAAGTTCGGTGTTTCTTTGCCTGTTTAATTTTATTTACAAAAATTGAATTACAAAAGAAGAGCATATTGTATTTTTGCTGTATCGCTTGAAAATAATAATAAAAAATCCGACTAGGGTTTGAGATATTTCACACACTAAACAAATAAATTATCATTTGAAAGCAAATTGTAGTAAAATGACAGCAACAAAAGGGATTAAAGGATTTAGATTCGGTATAATATAACAAATAAAACATGGCCTTTCGGGCAAAATGCAAGTTTACGGACTGGTTGGTCAGACCTTGGAAGGTATATGTCCCTCAGCTGCGCTTCGGGCCATATACCTTCCACAGTCTGACCAACCAGTCCGTAAACTTGCATATTGCCCTCAAGGCCATGTTTTATTTGTTAAATACATTCTGTATGAATTCACATAATCCTATGCTTTTTATTGCATGCAGTCAATATTCAAAAAGTTGTTTCCACACTATACGTAAAACAGATTGATATGTCTGGAGAATAAAAAATAAGGTTTAGCAGGTGCACAATTCGCCAAGTTTAACACTACATTGTTTTTGCAAGCGCCTGCTACAAAGAATCATTGCATTTGCCATAAACCTGATAAAACTATATTTAATAAAAAAGATAATAAAAACAAGAAGACTTCGGAGATTTGTTAAATTAAACCAAAGACATGTACGGGCTTCTTTTATTTGCCTTAAGTGGGATGTATTCCAGAAATTGTATTCATTTTTATCGGATTATTTTATCATTAAATGCGCATGGAACAATATTCTTGTCTTTTCATATCCATATAAAGTCTTCATTACATCAAATCATGATATGAATATTTTTGCAATCAATCTAAGGCAGTTTCGATTTCTGAGGCATTTACAATCTTGCATATATCAAACTGGAAGTACAAACTTATAAATTAACTTGTTTTATAAAGCAATGCAAATAAATATTTCTTATAAGAGGGTTGTAATATTAATTCTTTGACTGATTTTGTTAATGTTTAGATCGTCTTCCAGCTGATTTTAGTTTAAATTTATGGAGAATTTAAATGTTGCAAGGTAGTGGCACGTTTCGTACTCCACTGACAGAGGTTAAAAAAACATAAAAACATAGCATGTGATTTTTGAAATAGATAAAATGCGACACTTTAAACAGACAGATGAAAAGGTGATTAAGAAATATATCGCTCAGAAATGAATTGAAAATGATACTTGTTGCTATCTGTAGCCCATATTTTTGTATCATTTCTTATTCAGGAAAAACAAAGTGAGCGAAGGATACGGAAAAAAATAGAAATAATGCCAATGCTGCATGATATCGCTCTTGTTGTTGTTTATAAATCTGTATGAGCAACAGAAAGTTACAAAGCCGATTACGTATTATTATTTGTTTATGTACTGCTTTGTCTGTTGGCAATAGATTGCTTTATCATATACATGTGCTTATAAATAAATTATTGAGAAAAATTTACGATTGCATAAAATGCGTATTTTATTTATTATTCACTGCAGAGAAACATAGTTTTAATATTTTCACTAGTATCTATCCGGCCTCCTTTTTTCAAAATTCAGCCATTGCGCAAAATTAAATGTAAAGTCTTCGAATCGAAAGGTCTTAAAGAAAAAAGTATACAATAAACAGAAAAAAGTTGTTTTTATAAACACGCGATTTATCTTATTTCATGCTTTGATAAATATCATATTTTTCTCGTGGCTACAACAACCAATGAAATAAAAAAAATTACCACTCGATAGAAAAAGAGCCCGTATTTATAGTCAAACACTTTAATATTCTCTATGCAATGGAAAACCTTATACCATATTTGTTTTAGAATATGTCATAACTTGGAGTGATATTTGACATGTAATGGCATTTGAAAGCACATTAAACCTCTACTTGTACTTCATAGACGCAATCTCAATATTTACAGGTTCTAAATGCGTGGTTATATTGTCTTTCATATGTCACATTTGTCTATTAAATAGATGTTTTGTTGCGAAACTCATTGATTTTTATTTTATTTAAATTCTCGTTTGCAGCAAATAAATCAGTGTATATAAATAAGTATTTCCCTAGTTTTAAGTTCCAATATTTTCTCTGCACATGTGCACATCCCATGTTGGTTCTACATCGAATATTTGAAAAACAAAAATATTCACACATTATTTCAGAACTTACAGTATATAATAGTCAAATGATGATATCTACAAAGTTTTGTCCGTTTAATCGGCTAGAATTATTATAAAGTGAATATTATGTTTCAATACTTTTTAATATTTGCACTTCCCAAACTATGTGTTCTTAATAAGGCAAAAGTCAATAAATATGCATTTTTTAAATTTGCTAAATTTCAAAAGTTGTTCAAATGTGCACTTCCAAGGCAACGGATTCTTTACCGAATTACTGTCAATCATATCCAATTTGGCAAAATTTTAGAACAGTATATAAATAATAATGTAAAAATATTGTCCGTTTAACGAGCATCTAGTTTTGTTACTTTTATGTGATGCTTACTTCAATCAAAAGTGTGCAATACTTAATAATTTAAACAGAAATTGCCAAGAATGGTCATAAGTCAACAAGAGATATTAAATGTAAATTATACATTTAAACATCCCGTTATTCTCATATGCAATATAATTAGCTGTATTTCATATGTTTAGAATCTGTGTGAAAGGAAAAGAAAGCATTAAGCAAACTAATGTATTTCGGAAGGCCTATTACACCTCATTAATGCTCTCAAAAGAGCATATATGTATTTAATTATGTGTCATGTTTTAATTTTTTTAATTGCTCATAGGCCAATGAACATAAACTCGTGTTGATTTGTTTCCATGTAGGCAATAAGTACAGTTACCATGGTTAATTATTTCGGATGGAAATCACATTACTAACTTTACATTTTGCTTCCAAATTTATTACAAATAATTCCACCTTCAGGAGATAAGCATGTGACATGTTCTTAAACGATATGACTTGCCTGAAACCATTATTGAAACATTATAAAACTATGTTTGTCCTTTCAAGAGAAAGAAACATATTTCGTCTCTTAGGCATAATGTGAAAGGAACATATAGTGTATTAAATTATGTTTTGTCATCTAAAGGATCATAATGCTAAAACGAAGATTCTTATAAAACGTCAACAGTATTGTTTAATATTTTTTATGCAATAATATACACATACATCACATCTGTACAAAAAAACAAATACAAGCATAAATAATGTCTGATTTTTTGATGTTCTAATTTTCTAGAACCTATTTATGTTTTATAGTATGTTATGGTCTATTTGAGTACAAAAGTTCAACTTGGTGGCTACAGAGTCATTTCGTATGGATATAAAGCGTAATTCTTACATTACATAGACGAAGATTGCGATTCTGGGTGTGATTTATAGTAACAGAAACTATTAACATTGCTACTGAAATGATAAATGATGGTGTCACACTGCTGTCAGACATTTGACATATTGAAATTAAAGATACATGGTATATATATTATTCAGGACATTACAAACAAAAAAACAGACGTTTGCGAATTCGTTTCATCCAACCTTGCAAGTATTTATACAACTGTGACTTACATCGATTAAAAAGAACAAATCAATCAAAATGCAATTATCATACTAAGCTGACAGTAAATGATTTGCACAAAGGATCTTGCAAGTCAAATGACACAAAGTACATAATTTGGATTCGCAATTTTGATGTTCAGTAAAAAATTTAATTGAGAATGGATTTTTTTTTATAATTATCTGTACTTGAGCTATTCCAGGAAAGTTATGACTTTTATATGGCACAGTGTCAAACCTTTGGTAATGAAATAATCTAAAGGGTAATAACATTTTATATTGGACTGTCTGTTATAGCAGATCAATTGGTTGCTTCGTGATACGAATTAAGTTCTCTTCATTTAAAGAATCATACAAAACTTGAAATTTAAATGAAAAAAAGAGTGGCGCAAGTGAAAATCCCCCCCCCCCCTAAAAAAATAAAATAAAATAGAATTAAAATACTGTTACTGAAATTTCTTTTTATTATTTAACTGAAATGGTGTAAAACCTTTTAAAGATTTATTTCAGAATATTGCCTTAGATATAACTCGCATCCTTTTCAATGCCATTAGATAAATAAGTTGTATTTAGTGACATTTTTATCAATTTTCTTATAAAGGATTTCAGGAAACAGATAAGAACTTAATATAATAGTGTTAGCACAAAAAAACTTGTGTCGACGATAAGAAGATTGCAAGAAAACAAATTGCTGATTATATTAAACAGTTAAAAACATTTGCTGGCGACAAACTTTATTTCTTATCTCTGTATCATTTATTGTCTTTTTCACTCTTCTAAACTTTTCAGTAAATACAGGCATTTCCGCTTTAAAACAACTTTTTTGCATTTGGTATTCCGAAATACCCCCCCCCCCTCCGACAAAAAATATAATTGAAATACTGTGTTACTGAAAGTTCTTTTTATTATGAGGTATACTATATAATCATTTTAATAGTTTGTTACCCTGTCCTTGTCGGTATGACAACAAATTGTCTGCCTGTAAATTGTAGACAAATTGTATTTTGCTTCCTCATTTCATACAGAGCGAAGCTATATTGCCAATATATCCATCGTCTGTCTTGTTTTAGGAAATTTCATCATGAAACAATTTGTATGCTTTACATGCTTTCCTGATTTAATCAATTTATTACATCTGTAAACCATATATTTATATGGAAAACATCATATTATTGCCAATGTATTTGAGTAATTAAGCATTTTAAAGTTTAATTTATTATGCATAGTCAAATTACAAGTGTAAGTTTTGATTTAGGCAAATAAGAAATCCTGAATTTACAGTATTAAAATATTTGGCCCTTAATTGAAATAATATGAAATTTCATAAAACAACGTTTGAGTATTCAATAATCCTTTTATAATTTTAGTTATAACGATTGTCCTTTTGGGCACTTAATTGGAAGAATATGAAATTCCATGTATTCAATATTCCTATCATAATATCAGTTATAAAGATTCTTGACAGGTTATATGGCCCTATATAAAGGGTTGTATGGAAATATAACCTGAACTGCTAGGCTATGGTTATATTGCAAACAACCTTTAATGTACGGTCATATAATCTGTCAGAAATATCTATACAAGGAATTTAATAATATAGTAAGCATCTTTTCTTTTTTTTCTTTTCTTTTTTTTTTCTTTTTTTTTTTTTTTTTGAGAAAAAGTTTGACAGCATCCGTAGTATATAAACTATATAAACGTCATGGATAATCCAATTAAAAGCGACGTTACAAACGTGCAGTTTTATCAATTGATGTTATACGTTTTGCTAAAAATCTCTCCATATTTGATTTTAATGATGTAAAAGGTAATTTCTCTATAATCTAATATATACTATACTTCGTCAATCAGTTTTATCTGTTTACATATTGTTCAGGTAATAATAATTTTTGAAGTTTTTAAAATACCAATAATAAATGCATTAACAATAAAACTTGAACATTCAGTGTCAGTTGAAATAAGCGATATAAATTGAAATAACATTTTTGACCAACCAAATTATATCAAAAACCACAATACACACTAACCTTAAGATAGTCGTGGAATGAAGTATTTAATGACCGGTATTTAAAATAATAAAGTATACACAATTAAAAAAAGTAATAGTGATAATGATAATGATGTTATTATGTTACAATACGGAAAACCGGAAAACATTAAGTAACATAAAGAAATGTTTTTTTAAACATTAGTTACGTGTGATGCATATTAAAGCCTCATGTGTTATGTTCAATTTTCGAACCAAAGCAATGACAATGAATCAAAGAGCCCAATTGAAAGATCCATGATAAAAGCTGTTAGAACACATTTGCAGCTATGTGTTAGTTCGAACGTTTATTATTTTCATTATTAAATGAATTCTATTTAAACCGCTGCTAGGAGCCGTGTCCGATGGCTTGCACTTTCCGTACTGTCCATAAACAGGCAAATCCAAACCGAGCCTGCAGCATTTTCTATTTTGACGTTTTTGACTTTTTGGCGTTCTTTAGGGATTCCATATTTATTTATATTATTTGATAATACTAAATTCAACAGCGAAAGTTTCGACCAATTAAAAAGATTTGTCAGACCTTTTATATTTTATAATGTAACAAATGAGAGTATGGAATAAACGAAAACGCATTGTGTTCTGTCTTATAAGGAAGATCCTTATAAGACAACACAATGCGTTTTCGTTTATTCCATACTCTCATTTGTTATCATGTTACGTGATAAAAGCATTTTGTCAGTATTAAAAGTCTTGGGGGAAGGCAGCATAACCTAGAGAATATCAATATAAAGAAAGCTTTTAAAGTAATATATAACGATAAATTAACAAAGCATTAGAAAAGTTATTTTTGTATTAAAGATTACATGATTGTGTGACCGCTGACGTTTGCTTTTTCAAATCCCATTTAATATTTTTGCCAAAGACTATTGCAATTAAATGCAATAATGAGTTGAGGTTTTTTTTATTCTTCTTTGTTGTTACTATTTGATTGTTGAAGTACTTTTACTTCTCTATGCACAGTTTAAGATAATAACCCTTACCCTTAAATGTCGAAAATTTTCTTAAAATGTAATTGATTTAAAACATAACTTTGGGAAAATTACGCCATCCAGTGTTAGACATATTGGACAAGTCAATCATTGGTTGACCAAATATTGTTTTCTTTATTGACTCCTGATCATATTGGAGCTGAAGTCTTAATCTTGCTGACGAAAGGCTAGATCGATAACAGCACTCTTTGTAATTTGTGAAAATAAATTTCTTTAGCATGGAGGAATCATTGTGAAATCATGCTCATACTGTATTTTTAAATGACATAATTGATTTTGATCTTGCATTTTTCTCTGCTTTTAGCCTTTTGTCTTTCGTTTCATCTTTCTTCCGCAAAAATGTCAGCAAGAAATCTTAAGTAAATTTCATTAAATGTTAATAAAATATCATGTGTTTCATTTTTAGTCAATTGTAGATGCATCTTTAATTGTATCATTCAACAAAAATGTGTTAATACAATGTAGGATACTTTTATTGATCTTTGACACAGTACCTTATTTAGACATGTTAGATTAAAAAAAAGAATGATGAAGTGTATATGTTTTACTTTAAGATCATGTTTTTCAAACGAGATTTCCAAATAAGTAAAATGACTGTACTCGACCAATAAGTATCTCAAAAGCCACACTACACTACGCCATTGTAGAACACTATCAATGCCATTTATGTATCGTAAAAACAAGTAAAAAATACTTAGCGTTTATAGATTCAATATTTCACAAAAATGATCAAGGCCAATTTGTTTCTCTTTATTTACTTTCATTATGCAAACTTGTCGAGACAGAACCTACCGATTCATTGTAAGATTAGCTAAATGATAAATCAATAAACTATCTTTTTCTGATTCAATATTGATTGTCATAAAACATATAAACAAAAATAGCGATCACTATAAATTTGAACTTTTAATAGTTTAAGTACTTAAGGTTAATGAAAATGGATTATTAACATATCTTTAAATATCTTATTAGGATTGCTTACATAATTAAAATGGGTGTACATTCTGTACGAATTCACATAGTCCAATACTTTTTATTGCATGCAATCAATATTCAAAAGGATGTTTCCACAACCAGTAAAACATGTTGATGCGTCTAGAGAATAAAAATAAGGTTAAGCAGGTTAAATAATCGCCGTATTTTTCACACTTTTGATTTTTCAAGCGCCTGTTACAAAAGATATTTACATTTGCCATAAAGCTGATAAAACTGCACATAAAAAGATAATAAAAACAAGAAGTCTTTGGAGACTTGTTGAATTAAATCAAATAGCTTTGTAGGTTAGATTCTAGAAATTGTATTCATTTTTAACAAATTATTTTATCATTAAATGCGCATGGAACAATATTCTTGTCTTTTTATATTAATTTTATATAAAGTCTTGTTCTTTTAGATTCATTCTCTCAAATCATGATATAAATATTTTTTGCAGCGTAACTAAGACAGTTTCGATTTCTGAGGCATTTGCAGTCTTGCATATATCAAACTGAAAGTACATTCATATAAATTTACCTGTTTTATAAAAATAATGCAATTGCATATTCATTTTTAACAGAGCTGTAATATTTGGCGCGTGTCGTACGTTTAAAGACAGTCCAATGTGGTCCAAAGGCATAAAAACATAACATTTGATTTTTTGAATAGATCAAATGCGCACTTAAAACAGAACTTTGCAAAATATATTACTCAGACATAACTTGAGAATGGTATTTTTTATTAAATTTTATTTTATTTATTTATATTTGAGCCGCGCCATGACAAAACCAACATAATTGGTTTGCGACCAGCTACAGGATTTATTTTACCACATGGCATGGAAATTTTCATATTTCACCGTACCGCTCCGATGAAGTATATCGCTGGAAATAAATCCGGTATTTATAGACAAAACATTTGAATATCCTCCATTTAAGTGAAAAACCTTATACCAAATTTGTTTTAGAATATTTCATAACCTTAAGTGATATTTGACATGTAATGGCATTTGAAAGCACATATAACCTTTACTTGTTGATCTTTGACGCAATCTCATATTTACTGATTCTAGATGCGCCGTAATATTGTCTTTCATATGTCACATATGTCTATTAAATACTTGCTTTGTTGTGAAAATCATTGATTTTCACTTTGTTCCAAGTCTCGTCTGCAGCAAATAAATCAGTGTATATAAATAAATCTTCCCTTAGTATTACGTGAATAAACTTTCAATGTTTTCTATGCACATGTGCACGTCCCATGTTGGTTCAATATCGAATCTTTGTAAAAGCTGTGCAATACTTTATAATTTAATCAGAAATTACTAAGACTGATTATAAATCAACAAAAGTGATAACAAAAAATTAATACATACAAAACTTCCTGCCATTTCATACAATAAAATTAGCTTTTAAATTATTTCACATGACAAAATACGTGTAAAAGGCCGAGAAAGCATTTACCAAACAAATGTATTTTTGAATGTTCGTTATCCCTCAGATATGCTTTCATTTTCATTTTTCAAATGAATTTTATTTATTGTGTCCTGTTATATGCTCATAAAGTCGCTCATATGTCAATTATCTGAACCTTATGTTTCTTTTTTTTCTTGTTGGAAACTAGTAGAGTTATACTGGTTAAGTATGGTAGTCAAAATACTACCATGTTTACCTTTTACTTCCCATTTTGTGACAAATAATTCCCATTTAACGCTACTTTGTTAAGAGACGAGCATGTAATATGCTCTTAAACCATTATTTAGACATTATAAACCTAAGTTTGCCCTTGGACAGAAAGAAACATGTTTTTTATTATGATGTATAATGTGCAAGGAAATTGTAGTGTGTCAAATTATGTTTTGTCATCTAAAGAAACAAAATGCTAGTACGAAGATTCGTATCACATGTCAGTAGTATTTTGTTTTATTTTCATGAAATAATGAACCCATTCATCACATCTGTACAAATGCCAAGTATAAGTACAAGTATTTTATGATTTTTGTTTATGTTTCAATTTTCTAGAAACAGTTTATGTTTTATGGTCAAATACTTGAGTACAAAACGTTCAATATAAAATATCTTTGATGACCATATCGTCTCTTTGTATGGAGACGAAGATTGCGATTCTGTGTCATGTATAGAAGCAGAAGCATTTAAGCTTGCTATAGAAATGATAAATGATGGTGTCGCACTACTGTCAGACATTTGACCTATTGAAATAAAAGATACCGGGCCTTGCATATCTATTATACAGCATAGAATAGAAACAGACATCTGCATGCGTATTCGTTTCACCTAACTCTGCAAGTATTTATACAACTGTGACTCACTGCGATTCAAAAGAACAAATCAATCAACATGCAATCATTTTCCTAAGCTGACATCTGTAAATTATTTGCACAATGGGTCTTGCGAAAGAAATGGCACGAAGTACGGTATTTTATATTTTGATTTGCAATTTTAATGTTCAGTATGAATATCAGTAAGAAAGAATTTTTTTATAATTATCTGTACCTGAGCTATTCCAAGAAAGTTATGGCTTTTCTATGGCACAGTGTCAAACCTTTGGTAATGAAATAATCTAAAGGGTAATAACGTTTTATATTGGACTGTCTGTTATAGCAGATCGATTGGTTGCTTCGTGATACGAATTAAGTTCTCTAAATTATCTAAATTGAAAGAATTATACAAAACTTGAAATTTAAATGAAGGAGATTGGCGCATGTGCGGAATAAACACACCTAAAATAGGATTGAATTATTTTGTTACTGAAAGTATTTTTTTATTTTCTACAACTGAAACGGTGCAAAACATTTTTAAGATTAATGTCAGAATATTGTCTTAAATATAACTTAACATTCATTTCAATGTAATTAGATAAATAATTGTGTTAAATGACGTTTCACCAATTTTCTTAAAATAAGATGTTAGAAAACAGACACGAGCATTACAAAGTATTGTTCAGACATAAAAATACTTGCATCGCTAATAAGAAAATTGTAAGAACACAATTGCAATTGCCGATTACCCTAAAACAGCTGAAACATTTCTAATCGCAGTATTATTCATTGTTATTGTCTTTTTCGTTCTTCTAATCTTTTCAGTAAATACAGGCAATGCCGCTACAAAACAACTTATTTGCATGAGGTATACTGTATAATCATTTTAAGAGTTTGTTACCCTGTCCTTGTCGGTATGACAACAAATTGTCTGCCAGTAAATTGTAGACAAATTGTATTTTCATTGAATTGCGTCCTCATTTCTCACAGAGCAAGTTATATTGCCAATGTATCCAACGTCTGTCTTGTGTTAGGACTTTTCATCATAAAACAAATTGTATGCTTTACTTGCTTCCCTAATTTGATAAATTTAATTCATCTTTAAAGCATATATTTATATGGATAACGTCATATTATTTCATATACATGTATTTGAGTAAATAAGCGTTTTAAAGTTTAAAAAAGCATGCATAAGTTAAATTACAAGTGTATGTTTTGATTTAGGCGAGTAAACAATCCTGAATTTACAGTGTTAACATTTTTTACCCTTAATTGAAAGAATATGAAATTTCATAAAACAACATTTGAGTATTCAATAACTCTATTATAATATTAGTTAAAACTATTGTCCTTTTTAGCACTTAATTGGAAGAATATGAAATTTCATGAAACAACATTTATGTATTTAATATTCCTATCATAATATCAGTTACAAAGATTTTTTGACAGGTTATATGGCCCTATATAAAGGGTTGTTAAGAAATATAACCTGAACTGGTAGGCGGTGCTTATATTGCAAACAACCTTTTATTTACGGCCATAAACCTGCCATAAATATTTCACGATAAACGCGTTTTAAGATTTTTGCAGGTGTTTCATAGTAACAACTTTTACAATTTTCATTATAAAATGATAAAATATACTTAAGCCGCTGCTAGGAGGCCGTTGCCAATAGCTTGCACTTTCTATACCGTTCAAAAACAGGATCAATTAAACCGAGCCCGCAGTATTTTCAATTTTGACGTTTTTAGTGTTCTTTTGGGATTCAATTTTCTTTATATCATTTAATAATATTAAATTTAACGGCGATATTTTCGACCAAATAAAAAATCGTCAGATCCTTTTTTATTTTATAATGATCTTTTTTTAAGAAGGCTGATTAATTTGTTTAATGCGTTTTCGTTTGTTCCTTACTTTCATTTGTTATCATGTTACTTGGTAAAAGCATTTTGTCAGTATTAAAAGTCTTGGGAGCAGCATAGTCTAGAGAATGTCACTATACAGCTTTTAAAGTACAACAAATGTACAATAAAACGATAAATTAACAACGCATTTGATAAGTTTAAGTTATTTTTGTAAAATAGATTACATGTTAGTGTGACCGCTGACGCTTTTTATTCCGAGTCCCATTTAATTTTTTTGTCAAAGACAGTCGCAATTTAAAGCAATGGTGATTTTTTTGTAATTATTTGATTGTTTAAGTTTTTTACTTCTCCCTGCACAGTTTAACATATAAATTACTGCTAACCTTAAATGTCAAAACATTCAAAGACATATTAGATATATAATATTGATTTAAAACATACCTGTAGTTTTGGGAAAAATACGCTATCCAGTGAAAGACATCTTGGACAAGTCAATATATGGTTGACTAAATATTGTTCTCTTCATTATTCCTTATCATATCCTTTATTCATTCCTAATCATATTCGATCACATTTTACGGGCTTAAGTCTTATTCTGGCTGATAAAGGCTAGATCGATGATAGCACTCCTCGTAATTTCTTTAGCATGGTTGAATTATTGTGAAATCCTCCTCATACTGTATTTCTAAATGACATAATTGATTTGCCTTTTTTTCTGCTTTAAGCTTTTAGTCTTTTCTTAGAATTTTGCTTCTGCAAAAACGTCAGCAAGAAATCTTAAGTCAATGATATTAAAATTATCATGTGTTTCATTTTCTGACCTTGAAGATGCATCTTTAATTGTATCATTCAACATTTTCATTACAAACATTCCCAAATTTTTTAATACAATATAGGATACTTTTATTAGTCTTTGACACAGTACCATAAAATATTTAGATTTTTTTTTAAAAATAAGAATGATGAAGTGTATATATGGTTAACCTTAAGATCATGTTTTTCAAAAGAGATTTCCAAATAAAAAGTAAGTACTAAGTAAAATGACTGTACTCAACCAATAAGTATCTCTAAAGCCGGAAATGAAGCAGACGATACATATATGATAAAAGAGATTGTCACATGCATTAACATGTATATATTCTTGAAAATAGATTGCCACACTATTCCACGTTATTGTAGAACACAATCAATGTTATTTAATGTATCGTAAATATAATTCAAAAATACTAAGCGTTAACTTTATAGATTCAATATTTCACAAAAATGACCAAGGCCAATTCGTTTCACTTTGTTTAAATTTCATTATGCAAATTTGTCGAAACTAAAAATGTGATTTTTTTATTTACATTAAAATTTTTTATTTTATTTATTTATTCATATGTTTAGTTATTTATTTTTGGGGAGGGGGAACTTTAAAAAATGCTTTATTATCTAAAACTGACGATAAAAAGTATTCAAAATTTTGACGAGATTCATCCACATTTACATACATGGGAAAAAAAGGATCGTGTTTGTTGATAAATATGATTATTTACACGAAGCTACCGATTCATTGTAAAATAAATTAAAAGATTATTACATTAAAATCCTTTTTTTATTCAATGTTGATTTTCATAAAACAAAAAAAAAGTGATCAGTATTGATTTCACCTTTTCATAGTTTAGGTACTTTAGGTAAATGAAAATGGATTATAACCATATCTAAAACATATTAAGATAAAGATTGCTAACATAATTAAAATGAGTGTATATTCTGTACGAATTCACATAATCCAATGCTTTTTATTGCATGCATGCAATATTCAAAAAAGATGTTTCCACAACTACTATAAGTAAACATATTGATATGTCTAGAGAATAAAAATAAGGTTCAGCAGGTAAAATATTCGCCACATTTTACACAACTTTGATTTTTTAAGCGCCTATTACAAAAGATCTTTGCATTTGCCATAAAGCTGATAACACTGAATTTGAAAAAGATAATAAAAACAAGAAGTCTTTGGAGACTTGTTAAATTAAATCAAAGACATATTCGGGCTTCCTTAGTTTGCCTCTTGTGGGATATATTCTAGAAATTGTATTCATTTTTATCAAATTATTTTATCATTAAATGCGCATGGAACAATATCCTTGTCTTTTCAAATCCATATAAAGTCCTGTTGTTTTAGATGTCATTCAATCAAATCATGATATATATTTTTCTTTGCAATCAAAATTAGAAAAGTTCGATTTCTGAGGCATTTGTAGTCTTACTTATATCAAACGGAGAGTTCAATCATATGAATTAAGCAAGTAAATGAATATTCATTATAAATATATTAATTCGTTGACTGCGCACAATACTGCACTACTGTGTACCCCAAAATAGTTTGTAGAAATATAGATCGTCTTCCAGCTGCTTTTAGTTTAAATCTTATTGTCGCATGGTGGTGGGCAATAAGAATCAAAGGCAATTGATTGGAAAATGCTTTACTATATACATGTACATATAAATGAATTATTGGAAAACATTTATGATTGCACAAAGTGCGTATTTTAATTAGTTTATTATTCACTGCAGTGAAACATATTTTTCATATTTTCACTGGTATCTATCCAGACAACTTTTTTCAAAATTCAGCCATTGCGCAAAATTAAAGTTGAAGTATTCAAATCGTAAGGTCTAAAAAGAGAAAAAAATATAATAATAATAAACAGAAAATTCAATAAATACGGCTTTTATATTATCGCATGGTATGAAAAATATCATATTTTACTTGTGGCCAGCGCCTCCAATGAATATTTATTTTATACCACTCGATCGAAATAGATCCCGTATTTATAGACAAAAAACTTGAATATCTTGAATATCCTCTATGCAATGGAAAACCTTATACCATATTTGATTTAGAACATGTCATAACTTGGAGTGATATTTGACATGTAATGGCATTTGAAAGCACATTAAACCTTTACTTGTAAATCTTAGACACAATCTCAATATTTACTGGTTCGAGATGCGTGGTAATATTGTCTTTTATATGTCACATATGTCTATTAAATACTTGTTTTGTTGTGTAACCCATTGATTTTCACTTTATTCCAAGTCTCGTCTTCAGCAAATAAATAAATGTATATCAATAAGTATTCCCCTAGTATTATGTGAGTAAAGTTTCAATATTTCCTCTGCACATGTGCACATTCCATGCTGGTTCTGTATCGAAAATAATAGTGGTTATTAATAATCATTTTGAATGGAAAATACATTACTACTTGTTTCCTTTTGCTTTCACTTTTATGACAATTAATTCCACATTAATGCTACTTTCATCAAGAGATAAGCATGTGGCATGCTCACTCAAGCATTATTCAAACATTATAAAATTATGTTTGTCCTTTTCAACTGGAAGAAACATAATTCGTCTCTGAGGCATCATGCGCAAGGGAAATGTAGTGTATTTAATCATTTTTGTCATCTAAAGTAAAATACTTCTAATAGACCTTTCTATCTTAAACGGACTTCGTAAACGGACTTCGTAATACGGAATAAATTGGGTGATTTTCTCAAAACATAATAAAAATGATAAAAAAACCAATATGCTAAAACTGTAATACAGCGTTTTTTACATGTATGTGCTAGTGATATTATTTCTATAAACAATCAACACATCAAAGATGGGGACAATATAACCATAATTTAAAGACCCAATTAAAAAAAAATATACAAGTTTCTTCGTTCATATTATACGCTATTGCAATGTTAATATTTTTCAACCAATGACCAAGATGCGATTTTTTAAGATATACTGGTAAGTGTTTGTTCATGGTGTGAAAGCAGGACTTAACGTAAATGTCATCACTACTATCTATGGTGACTGATTTGTGCCATATGTGTTTTCGTCCCGTGACCCCGCCAAGCGAAAAGTCGAGAATTAACAAATTAAAATGGCGGGGGCGCGGGGCGAAAACACGAATGACACAAATCAGCCACCATAACTATCACTTATATATATAAGATGTAGTAAAGTTTCAGTGGGAATTCTCGAGCGTTAGAATTATTGAACTAAAGCAGGAAGCGATGCTTAAAGTAGCTCTTGCCTGCTAACATTCATTTTGAAAATCTATATACAATGCAAACCGTATAGAGTTGCAGCCAATAGTATCATAATTGTTGTTAAACATAACACGAATTCTTAAAGATCCTGTAACACAATTTTTTTTAATCATAAAAATGATTCTCAAATTGAGATTTATCAATAGTGTAGGTTCAAAAAGCATTATTTATAAAGATATTACCAAATTTAACATTTCATGTAAATGAAGGGAGGTAATAAATAAATTATTTTCTAAGTTTCAGTCAAATTTTACAATAAACAAATGAATGCATATATTTTAATGATTACATAGAATATGCACAAATATTTGCAGTACATGTTTTACATATTCTTCCATGTTTGAAAATTGTTTTATTTGCATAATTATGTGTACATATATATAATTTCACTTAGTGTGGTTTACTACTTTGATCACAACATACAGGATCTTTAACGACACACATATAATAGCAATGGACAGGTTTTCCCACTCAATGGTATTATTGTAAGAAAATCGGCAACTTTTGAGGACCTGGGGTATAATGTTAGTCGGTATAGCACATGCACTATTATTGTATAATTACGTGCAACGTCACACTGAAGCATTGCTATATTTTATGAAACCTTTAGAAACAGTGATGTTTATTTAAATATACATACGACGATGATGTTGGGGGTGTCGATAGAGCCCCACAGTCCGCAGACGGTCTACGTCTGAAAGAATAACAGGTTTACAATAAAACGATGAGTGGGCAGTTCCAAACCAACTTCAGCACCCAGTGCCGGCTGTTTCAAATGTTGCAACAGGTCAGCGTAATAGACCGGCTCGTAAGAAACATTTTTTGTGGTCATATAGATTATGGTTATATTGGCTCCATCTTTAATGTGTTGATAGGAATACTATAACAAACATATACATGTACAAATGCCGCTGTATTGGAGTTTTAGCGTTCTGATAATTTTATCTTATTTTCCGCGCATTTATGTTTTGAGAAAGTCCCCAAATTATTCCGTATTACGAAGTCCGTTTACGAAGTCCGTTTAAGATAGAAAGGTCTAATATGAAGTTATTTTTTATAAAATATCATCACTATTGTGTTATATTTTGTATGCAATAATGTACCCATTCATCTCATCTGTATGTTACTATAAATGATACATATAATCGCAATTTTCTTCTATATGGAATATTACTTTACATCCATAAGAAATGACTATGGTCATCAAAGATACTTTTATAGGTGACCTTTTTGTACTCTAATATCAGACCATAGAACATAAACAGTTTCTAGAAAATTGAAACATCCAAAATTCAGAAATTACTTATAATTGAATTTGATTTTTGTGCAGACAATTACCATTGCTATAGAAATGATAAATGATGGTGTTACACTGCTGTCAGACATTTGACCTATTGAAATTAAAGATACCTAGCATATATATTATACTGCACCAACTAGAAAGTAATTATACAACTACCACTTACAGCAGTATTTTATATTTCCAGTAAAAATGTCATTAAGAAAGTAATTTCTGTTTTAAAATTATCTGTACTTGAGCTATTTCAAGAAAATTATGGCACAGTGTCAAAACTTTGGTAATGAAATAGTCTATAGGGTAATCAGGTTAAATTTAATATTGGTCTGTTATAGCAGATCGATTGGTTACTTCGTGATACGAATAAAATTCTCTAAAATATCTTAATTGAAAGAATTATACAAATCTTGAAATTTAAATGAAGGAGTGTGGCGCATGTGCAGAATAAACACACCTAAAATAGGACTGAATATTTTGTTAGTGAAAGTGTTTTTTGTTTATTATACAACTGAAACGGTGCAATGGACTGTAATATTTCTGTTAGCATCTTGTTTCTGTCAGATATAACTTTACACCCACTTTTTTCATTGGATAAAGAAGTTGTATTTCGTAATGTTTATTCAGTTTTCTTAAAATATTTAATAAGGTTTTAGAAAACAGATACGAACATAACATAATATTATTAGGACAAAAAGACTCGCATCGATAATAATAAAATTGTAAGTAAACAAATGCAAAGGCTGATTATTCTAAAAGAGCAAAATCAGTTCCTGATGACAAAATTTAATTCTTATTTTAGTACCATGTATTGTCTTTTTTCGTTAAATTGATAAGTAAATATAGGCATTTCCGCTTTTAAGCAACTTATTTGTATGAGGTATACTTTATAATTATTTTAAGAGTCTGTTACCCTGTCCTTGTCGATATGACAACAAATTACCTGTCTGTAAATTGAAGACAAATTGTATTTTCATTGAATCGGTTCCTCATTTCTTGCGAAGCAAATATATTGCCAATATCACCAACGTCTGTCTTGTTTTAGGATATTTCATAATGAAAGAAATTGATATGCTTTATTTGCTCCTCTGATTTGATAAATTTATTACAATTTTAAAGCATATTCAGAAAACGTCATGTTTATTATCAATACATTTGAGTAAACAAACGTTTTAAAATTTGGATAAATTGTGATCCCTCGGAAGCATTAACCACAACAAAAGCACATGTTAATTGCAGACTTCGTTTAATTGAGTTTGTACATGAGGGATAACGAAAGTGCAACATCCCTCAACCCCATCCCCACCCCTTGCATCGGCTTAAACGGTACTCAGTTGGTTGTCAATACCATAAAGTGCTGAAATCAATGATTAAACATTTAATAATGATCTATCCTTATTAGACTGACAAATTTGATTCATGCGTTTCCGTTTGTCCCTTACTTTCATATATCTTCATGTTACGTGATAAAAGTGAGTCTTTGGGGAAGCATAACCTAGAAAATATCAATAAACCGTAAGTTTGTAATGTAGAATATTTCGATAAATTAACAAAGCATTAGATAAGCTTAAGTTATTTTTGTATAATCGATTACATGTTTGTGTGACCGCTGACGTTTTTTTTAATACGAGTCCCATTTAATATTTTTGTCAAAGGCAGTCGGAATTAAATGTAATGATGAGGTTTTTTTGTAATTAATTAATTTTTTAAATACCTTTACTTTCTCTCTGCACAGTTAAACGGTGATTAACCTTACTATTAAAAGTAGAAATATTTCTAAAAATGTTATTGACTTAAAACATAATTTGGGGAAAATTACGCTATCCCGTGAAACATATTAGACAAGTTAATATATGGTTGACCAAATAGTGTTCTCTTTATTTATTCCTAATCATATTCAATCACGTTTTACGGGGCTTCAGTCTTATTCTTGCTGATGAAAGGTTAGATCGATGACTGCATTTCTCGTAATTTTGTGGAAATAAATTCATTTAGCATGGTTGAATTATTGTGAAATCATCCTCATACTGTATTCTTGAAAGACATAATTGTTTGACCTGGAATTTTTCTCTGCTTTTAGTCTTTGATATTTTCTTATATTTTTGCTTCTGCAAAAACGTCAGCAAAACAATTTTTATTGAACACCATCTGTTTCATTTTTTGTCCATTGTAGATGCATCTGTATCATTTAGCATTTTCATTATAAACATTCCCAACTTTGTTGATAAAATATAGGATACTTATTTAGTCTTTGAGACACAACCTTATATAAGAATGATGTGTATATGTTTAATTTAAGGATCATATTATTAAAAACACTTTTAAAATAAAATTAATAAAGTCCAATGTTGAGTTGTCTTCAATATAACATAACCTTATTCAATATGTCAACCCCTTTTTAACAAAGTTCGCTTTTGTCTTTATTATCATTTCGTCGACAAAAAGTAATTTGTTCACACATTACCGTGCTTAGCCATTATGTATCTCCTAAGGCGGATATGAAACAAGGATGCTTTCCTGCTAATACATATATGATTAAAGATATTGTCGCACGCAAATATATGTATAAGGTTGAAGACAGATTGTACCACACTTTAATACGCCATTGTAGAACACCCTCAATGCAATGTTTATTGTAATAATTTTGGAATTCAGCTCCAAAACTGAAATTGTGTTCTCTAGCTTTGTATCAGGCATCTTAAATGAAATAAATAATTTCTGATTGTCATAGGATTAGTAAAAGATATTAGAAATATGATTATCGCTAGATATCATAAACGTTACTTCATTTTTTCTAAACTCTTGTATGTGCGCAGTACCTTTCTTTATTTGCTCAATTGCTTTCTCAAAATTACGCATGTTTCTTAATTTCTCCATGTGCTTTACACAAAAAAGTTCTAATATCATGAATCTTGTTTTAAAATAAATGATTAATTAATGGCTACTTATATAACTATGATGACACATAAAAGCATGGTACACGTCGCCATAAATAAAATCTTCATACTCTCATATTATTTTTAAGGTATGTTAAATGCTGATATTTTTCTCGAAAACATTTTTGTGACCTGTTACAAATTTAATATGTTTCTCATAAGTTATAGAGTTAAGCAATCTTTTGCTTTCCTTGCGGTTTTGCAATTAAAATCATGGTAATAATAATTAAGTATTTTGTATGGAAATTTAAATACCACTTTGCTAGATTTCGCTTCTTTTATAATAACAATAATGTCAGACTCTGGCTATACACATCTCGCATATTCTAATTATATTATTAATACATTTTATAACACATGTTTGACCTTCGTACACTTATTGTTCTGGCATAACGTAAATAAAATCATATTGGACATACAAACTGTACCATAGTATTTGCAAGCACATTCAATCTGAAACATCCGCTTGTAAATGTTAAAATCCATTTTGATTATAAGTCGGTTTTAGTTTTATAATAAAACTATCGTATCAAATCTCAGATACTGCAATTAAATATATTTATCTTATTGTCATATACATTGGGTTTAACATTATCTTAGTTTTGTGGCAAATAAATCAGTTTAAAAGGAGAAAGCGATTAGTCTTTTCCCAGTCCGTAATTATTAAGTTTCAATATATGTTTCTTCAGATATGCATTTTCCAGAGAAGATATTTATCTTAATAACTGTCTTTGGTATATATAGCTGCAATCTTTTAAAACAGCATATAAATCAAATATATTTGAACAAATGTGTTCCGTTTATGTTTGATTTATCTGAGAAATTACAAGTAAATCCTAATGATATAATTTGATCAGCTCTTGCTAAGACGAATGCTTATGTCACAAGAATGATGAATTTTAATGCGTTTATTTAACCCCCTGAATATACCTCCTAATTATCTTTACTTCTTAAAATTTTTGTAGATAGAAATACTTGTGTGAAACATATTTGTTTTGTTAATGACGTAATTGTAAATGTTCTGAAAGTGAAATTTAGCAATTGTTGTTAAGCACAGGCAATTAGTTTACAATGCGATGAGTGCATTTAGAGCTTATGTGGAAGACTCCCAATATATCGTCGTTCATCAATTGAATTGTTATCAATAAATATATACCACAATACGATAAATCAGATTTTAATCAATTAATCTATTTTTTGTCCAATGTGTGTAATTCAAAAAACTTGTAATAAAGGGGCATATAACTTCGCTTATTCAATTGAATGACCTGAATAAGGTTTGGTTTGGTCTTTTTTGTCCATGTTTTTTTGTGTGACGAGACTGTGTAAATGAAATAAATTCTCGTCAGTCCAATAACCATATAAAATGTCGATGTCTTAAGCGAAATAATGCAACAAGAAAATAACCTACAGGGGCCGGTTGAAATTAATATTATTTAGTTCAAAAGTCTTTAAAGAAATGCCCATGAGACAGTCTTCTACATGTATACCAGAAATAGTTAAACAAAAATGAACCGCTTGATAAATGTTATCAATTAAATTAGATGTGTGACTTTACTTATCCTAAACCAATTTATAAGGATAGTTACCATTTTTGTATTATCGTTAAGTTATGAACTTCAACATTATCATTTGTATCTTGATTTTGTGAGACCTTATATGTCACAAATAGTTTATTCAACGCATTGCGCATTTTTGCATCTTTATGTAACACGTCTTAAGAGATTGTGTAGGCTGTAAGTGCATGTGATTTATCAGTACACTCAAAAATATGTATTGTCTTGAAAACCTTCCATTGTATGTTTTGCATTACATTGTTGTGCTACAAATCAGACTGTCTACAAGTACAAGGATATATTGTGAGGTTAGAAGATTTGTAATTATCATCAATCAGTACATTCTTTTTAACATTTTACATTTTCCAGGAGAATTCTTATGTGTATGGATTTTATAAATAACCATTGCTTTATATATACCGTTTTTATACGAGCAAAATGCTGATGTTTTCAAAAATGTACGTACTGTTATTGAGCTATTCCAAAAGGATTATGGTTTTGCTATCGCATGGTGTCAATCCTTTAGTAATGATATAATCTAAAAGTTATTAGAGTTGCTTTTGTTTGACCGTCTCTGTCTGTACTGGTAGATTAACGGCTACAGTGGTGAAAATCATAATAAAGTACCTTATTTGAAAGTCTTTTACATGTAAAATATTGCGATATGTGCAGAGTGAACAACCGAACATTGACATAAATTTTATTGATATATAATATTCTTTTATTGCCGCTAGCCGCTTCAAAGCACTTGAAAAAACACCCCAGAGTGAATCAGCTTAATTATAATTTAAAAAAAATGTTTGTTACACTCCCTCTGTGGGTATTTAAACAAATTGTCTGCAAGTAAATTGTAATCAAATTGTCTTTTTTTTTCATTTCTTGGGGAACAAATTATATTGCTAAAATTACCAGTGTCATAAGATATTTTGTTTGGTTTGTCTACGTTGTGTTCAATGGCACAATATAATGTGTACTTACATTACATGTTAAAGGTTTTGTTTGAATACTTCTGCTACTTAATTTATCTCATAATTGTGTGTTTATCACGTTATGAAACTACTTTATTACCTACAATGTCGTTATCTGTTTCGTTATGATAAACTTTACTACATTATTATCACACAATTATAAGTTTATTACGTACATGTAAACTAAATGGTTAATTTCTTACCACTTATCTGAAAGAAACTCAACTTAGGTCCAAAAGTCTAAAAGCATAAAATTAAAATTTCTTACATCGGTCGACTTGGTCAGTTAAACAGAAAGATTTGCAAAAGATTATTTAATGATTTAACAAGAAAAAATAATAAGATATTAAAATCGTATTTTAAAGTTATTCTCAATTCGAGTTGAGTGAAAAACGCTGTAACACTTTTTAATTTTATGTCATTTTTCACAAATGAAATTATTATTCTGGAAAAACGACCTGAGTGAATGATCTGAAATTTTGCACACAAGTTTTTTCTAGACCTGCATCAAGGGAGCATAAATCTCAAAGAAGATAAATCAAGTCTAGTCAGGTCAAAACAACTCAGTGGAATTCCTTCAAATAGATAAGCGTAGTTTAACTAAAAATAACAATTGTTAAAACAAAACATTTTTATTTTAATAGGTTAACGAAAAAGTAACTTAATGTTTTTTCCAAATATTTTATTAAATTTTTGGAAAATAAAAGCAAGGGTTTTTGAATGGTCTGCGAAAATTACAGGGCCTTTTGATCATTCAGTTTGATTTATTTCTTCAATTTAAAAAATTTTTTTTTTATTTCCAGTTACTATTGTGAGACCCATTACAATTCTACAGAACTAATAATATAATATTGTTAGTTCACGTTTAATTTCAAATTTTTAATTACAATAAACAGTACAAAAATTCCTTGTCCAGAGTTATAACAGCAAGCACAAAACCATTTGTTTGCACTAGAGCTATGAATGGATTCTCGCTATATTTGCAATAGACAATTGCTCGTAAAACTATGTTAATGTCTGCAAATAAATGCGGAAAATGGTTGGATATTTTCTTGATTTATCTGAAAACAAAAAATGGTTTCATTGAACTGATCTACTGGGGCACTGGATTTCCCGAGTTGTCAAAAAATCATGAAAAGATAACAAAGAGAAAGAATACATTATTACAATTATTATCATCATTATTATTATTATTTTTATTATTATTATTATTATTATTATTATTATTATTATTACAATGTTTTTCTACGTTATTTGTTTACTTTTTGGACATAAACCTAAGTAAAATAATTAAAGAAATTGATGGGAAATATTTTATCTACAATTAAGTAACTAAAATAGACTTTGCTCTCTGGCGGCCAAATGGGATTGTTGTTTGTATACATCAGTTCAAGTACCCCCCCCCCCCGCTGTTGGTACTCATACTTGTCGACAAATCAGTTGAAATACTTTATGATTCATTGAAGATGAAGGTGAAATGTTTCTTTTTCACTTTTTCATTATTTATATAGAGGATATTGAATGAGTGTAGGTTTAATACTAAATTTATTGAACGAGTTGAATAAAATCATATTATGCGAGCCTCTGGCGAGCATAATATTGTTTTATTCAACGAGTTCAATAAATTTAGTATTGAATCTACACGAATATAATATTCTATTTATCACATATATAAAATAAGAACGGTAAACTGTTATCAAGAGTCATTTTTCTTTGACGCGCCTATAGTGTAACGCTAACATTAGCGCGCTTTAACGCTATGTTTATAGCGCAAATGACGTGACGTCAAAGTGTTATTACACTAGTGTAATATCGTCTAGTGTAATACCGTTTTTATTTAATGGCTTTATTACACTCTTGCGCCTCGGTTTATGTGATAAATATGATTGTCTTTAATACACATAAATGTCATTTTGTGTTACTTACTGTTTGTAACAAAAAATTACTCGGCTCTAAGGCAGACAAAGGCCGCAGTTGTGTTTATACTAATCAGTGAAAGTCACCGCTGAGGGGAGTTTAGTTAATACTCTTAACTGGCGACAAATAAGTTGAAATAATTTATGGTTCAGCTGTGATAAGGTTAAATATTCCTTAATCATTTATATATTATATATTCTAGGAAACGTGAAAGTAATTATGTACTAGTTATTGCTTTTAAATCATTGCCAAACATGGACATGACATTTGTTCCACTATAAGATTGTTTTAGAAGTCATAATTATATTCTTTGTTTATCACTTATGGTTTTTTAGGAGCATTGACGTTTATTTCTTTATGAATGTATGATTTATTCCTGGGCACACATTTTGACAAATTATGACTTGGTTTTAAAGCAAAATGGTTAAATCAGCTTAAAGTGCAAAAGGAAATTGCAAGTCATAGTTGGCCGTATTGTACGTTTAGTAATTGGTCATTAACTACCTCGCGTGCACACATTAAAATAGAGAAAAACGGAATCCCTAAAGAACGTCCTAAACGTCAAAACTGAAAATGTTGCAGGCTCTGTTTAATTGAGCCTGTTCATGGACGGTACTGGCAAGAAAGTGCAAGTCACCGCCCATGTTCCCCAAGCAGGGGCTCAAGCAGAACCCAGCACTTAATCATGGTCATGGTAAAATTAATAAACAATAACTTTTGTTTTACATATTATAATTTCTTGGAGACGCGCTTTAGATCAAACTACTAATCCCTGAACTTTGAATTCCCGAAGTATAATTATGAGATTGTAGTTGTTCACGCAATGCTTCTTTTATAATTATCAACTTATTCAATAAACATTAAAGACACAACTGAGCACTTAGCAGATTTTGCAATGTTTCTTAATATTTAATTTTACTAAAACTTTGAAAATCTTCAAAAACCGTAATAGAATTTGCAATTACAAAGTAACCTTTGCTTGTAAAATTGTAAAAGATTTCTGATAATAAATTGGTTATTTTAGCGGTGCCGTGATGTAACAAATTTATGTAACAAATACGACCATTATATAGTTGCTTCGGTTTGATACAAATTGATGCGTATGTTCACGTTATCTTTAGTCTTAATCATTGAAGAGAGAAAGAGAGAATTATGTATAATTCCCCCAGTATATACAATGTAATTACAAAGTTGTTTAAATATGAGTTTTTCCAGATATGCGTGTCCATGGAGGATATATATTCTAATAAACGTCCGCAATATTTCATTCAGCATATAAATCAATTAATTGTGTACTAATGTGTTTCGTTTATGCATGATTACGTATCCTCGTTCTTCTGTCTTTTAAATGGGCAGTCCTTATTCAATTTGAAAATGTGCTGTGTTTGCTGTTTTGATTTAAAATATGTGTTCAATTAATTTTATTCTGATCATTTTAAAGGGTCTACCTTATGTAGGTATGAAGTCAAAAATGGGAAATTAAGATTGAAGCTAGAATCTTCTTTTTCTAAGATAATATTAAGGAAATAGATAGTGGAAGATACTTAACAAAAATCGTTTAAATGGCAACAATATGTTTTAGAATCTCCTTTTTGTGTGTTTCTTCCCTTCTCCTATCTCAAGTATATTTAAGTAACTGTCTTTTAAAAATACAAACACAGCTTGCTTTTGTCAAGTTTTCTTATAATTCTTACTTTTGTGCTTTTTTATTTATGCCTTATTGTTTTCTATGTTGTTTTTTATACACATTGATAATTCTTTTCCTCAGAATATTTTTAGATATACTACATTTATAATATATTTTTATCTGCATTACTGTATAATGTCATGATGACATTTTGCAATTTACAATACCAGTAAACTAGTAAATTATGATACTTCTTATCAAGATCAACATCATCATTTGTATCTTGATTTCTTGTGATCTAAAATATCACGGGAAATAAACTCCACGAATATATATCTTTATATCACACTTCTAAGTGCTTGTCTAGGCTCTATGTGCATATGGGTTCTTAGTACAATATACATATTTGTACTTAAAAAATTCCATTTGCATGTTGTGCATTACCTTAAGCTACAAATCTTTCTGTCGAAAAAAAATCACAAGATATATTGTGAAGCTAGAAGATTTGTTACTATCATCAATCAGCCATCTGACTAAAGTTCAGATCTACTGAAGTTATTTTTGCATGCAGATCTGATTGCCACTGTCTTTGTTTTGCCTTCATTATTATTTAGAAATTCCGAAAAAGCAGTTTTAGCAATGCAATCAAACCGTCCTTTAAAGCTAAGCATTAGACGAAGTTTTACAATATTGCAATCTGTGGAAGCAAAACTAATTGTTGATGTTTGTTAGAAAATAATTTTTTTTAGGTAATTTGAAACAAATAAACTTGAAAAAATATACTCAATTTTTGATGGACAAAATTGTTTTGACAGTTTATCTGTCAGCTATATGAACAACGCCGTGTTTGTTCTCGAAAGCTAGAAAATTACCTGCTCTGTATTTGTTTTCCAGCGGTTGAAATTTCAAAATTGTGAAAGTTCGACGATGATTGGCTTATTGAAGGTCACGAGAAGGTGACCTCCTATCGGTGCCCTTTAAATCCTAATACGTAGCGTTGATTAGGAGCTGGTTTTAATCATATTGCATCAATCAGTACATTTTTTGCCAGTTCTTACATTTTTCTCATTTATCCGTGAATGTATTTCTGAGTATCTTGTAAAAATAAAAACTTTATGTACATCTTTTTTAAGAAGAATTCGCCTTTGTTTTATTTTTTTTTTTTAAATACTGCGCTTGAGCTATTCCATGAAGGCCAATACTTTTCTAACTCAGGGTGCCAATCCGATAGTAATGATATCAACTTAAAGCTACTCAGGTTTTAAATAGGACTGTCTCTTTCGGCAGATCGTGATTACTGTCACATTAAGGTAATTATTCAAGACATGTGAAGAGGGTGGGGCATGTGCGGAATAAAATAAATTTCCATGTATGTATGTATAGAATAGGAGTATTTTGGTGACAGTATATATTTTATTGTTTATTCAATACTTAATCATCTCGTGTAACTGCCTTTATGTAGAATAATAGAAAATACCAGAATGGTGTAGCTTTTGAAACCACAATGTCCTTCATAAAGCAATATGTTTATCTAGTATCAATAAGCCAATAAGCAAAAAGTTAAATCAGACTTTTTTTGTTTTCAACGCTAAAAAATTATTGAATCATTTGATATGTTCGTCAATGTCGTGCAAACAACAATCATTTTTTTTTGCAAATTTGATTTTCTATTCTTTCTCATTACCATTTGTGTTTGTGTAATTTTTTTTGCGGATTTATATAAATGATAAATTGATAATTATTCTGAAATTATGGAATCAACTTGTATTCAGAATGTTTGAAGTAAAAAGACCTTTCTTACGTCGAGCTATTCCTTTCTTTCTTTCTTATTTAAATATTTGTCATATCTTGTCTAAATTTGTCCATCCCAGCTTGTCAATATACACAGGCCTTGCAAATTGCAAACAACTTTGAATGCAAGATGATACTGCATAATTGTATAAAGAGTCAGTTACCTTGCCTTGACCGATATTAAAACAATAAAACAAATTGTCTCCCAGTAATTTGTAGACAAATTGTGTATCATAAAATTGTTTCTTTCTTTCTTGTAGAGCAAATAATATTGTCAATATTACCAATGTCTAAATTCTGCCAAATGTCATAAGCAAATGTATTTCTTTTGTCTGTACTTTTGTTTTAACGCATTTTTTTCTTGGATGTTCATATAATTTCGTTTTATGATGCGACTATTTGTGTACAAGTAATCGTTGTATTGTGAAACTATTATGTATTAATTACTTTAAACGTTTAAGTTTCCAATTTTGAGTAATTTAAAAGCACTTAAGGAATATTTCTGGCACTTGATTTATCTAAATTTATGCGGTTCTTAGCGCGTAAAATAACTAGTTTTTAGTTACAACATATTTTGAAATAGATAATAAATATGTCGTCGACTAGATACTTATTACGTTGATGTTTACAACATAAATATCAAATAATTATTAAGTAAGCACGTTAGCTAACTGGTTGATCCATTACCGTGAATCTTAAATCAATCAATTTAAGTTTATGAAACATTAAAATGTCTATAACAAATGTTTTACAGACATCAAAAAGACATCAAGCAAGCGTTTGACTAATAACAATTATTAGCAAACTTACAATAACGATGATATTGTGACTTTAATGTGTAGAATAACACTGTTATGTTACATAATCTAATTTGTGATGTTAAAAACATGACCGATTTCAATGTTACTATGTCATTTTGTCAGTTTTAAGATCTTGGAGAGGCTAATTAGCATCACCGTAAGCTCCTTACGACATAGTTAACAACACTAATAAGTATAATATTATTTTATATGTTGTGTGATAGCTAACTTCTTTGTGCATTTTTATGTTGTTATAGTCAGACACAGTTAATGTAATTAGAATTTTAATGAATTATACTTTTAATTGTTGGACATAAATGCAATAGTAAAAATTGTTTTAAACTTTTAATCTGTTAACTTTTTGAAACACAGCAGTTGTTTCTTTAAACTATCGTTTTTCTTGTTCTACCGGATTTCCCCAGAGGTCGTACAATCGTAAAGATATAACAAACGACAGTTCTGGTAATTCATTCATTTCAGATAAAGATTTATTAAACACATCAGTGAAGGGTTCGCCGAATCATGATCCCTGTATTTATTCATAATAACATTTGTTCCAATTTCATGGGACGTTAGTTATTTGGCTTAATCAATAAAAAAAACTTTTTCTCATTTTTGCATGATGCATTCCTTGTAACTTCAAGCTTACAAAGGAGTGGTGCGTGTGGAGATTTTGATCTCACGAAGATAAGTTTTAAAATACATTGATGTTATAGTCTAAAAATCGTGCCATTTTATTCCTTTCTAAGTATATTGTTTCCAGATGGTACTTGCTTCATCAACTATCACCAATTGTATCAACACTTATATATAAATAAAATGATATATTATAGTAGATAAAATAATATTTATATAAGTGTGTATTCATAAGACAAAATAATATTTATATAAGTGTGTATTCATAAGACTATTTAATATATCGTTTCTACAAAATTCTGTTAAAATTGCTATATTCATTAGTTTTACCATAACGCTTTTTTAATGTCTTAGTCACTCAATACTTTGCTTTTTAACTACATAATTTACTCAACTATATTCACTGTTAATTCGCTGTAGGGATACAAAACGATAAGTTACTCATCGTTTCACAAGAATTAAACAACTAAAACCAGTTTATCTATTTTGCAAACTTGTTGATGAATCAATGTGAAATGTTGGATTGAACATCTTAAAATTAATCTTAAAAAATCACCACATTTCTCATTAACAATTGCATTTCAAGAAACTAAAAAAACACTTGAACATTGAACTTTAACAAGGAATCTCTGCACTGTTTCATTGATAAAATTAATTAAAGTCTTGCTGATCCTTGAAGATCGTTCCGAACGACTTCATTAATGTGGTTGTGGTACTTTTAATTACTCTGATTTGGCGTTTTACTACTTGAATTCTGTATAATCACCCTTGTGTGTCCTGCTTGTAAAGTTTTGTCCGTGATTTGCAGGCTTCGTAACCCTCTGATCCGATTTAAAAATTCCAATTTATTTAGTTTTGCCACCCATTGTTTTCTCGTTAAGTGCACTCGCATTTTGTAACTTGAGGGCCATACAACGTTTTTCATGGAATGGAGACATATGGTTTTCTGATATTTTCTGAAATTTAAAAGATATTTGCATTTGGAACATATTTATTGTTCATATAGAAATTTATTGTCAAGCCATTAAAAGTACCTTAAGTACTTACTGTCCCAGTTTTAAATAAGAATGCAGAATTTAAAAAAGATAGGTAGCAGATGCAACTCTCTACGTTAAAACAATTTAGCGAGTTTGAGCTTTTTAATATTTATCATTTTAGGTAGTTTATTGGCGTGATCATATATCTCTCTGACCTATTGTATCTGCATTTGCCCATTTTGGCTTTCAAAGTTATGCAATAATTTTTTTTGTTCGTATCTTGATGTTTAAGACATATCTATGCATACATTACTGTTAGAACTAGAGTTCCTAATTAGAACGAAAAATTTCCACATTATCCCGAATAGAAGCCTAAATATAACCAAGTAATTTCTTTTAATATAATGGTATATTTTATAAACTTAGAAATAATTAAATGCTATTACTAGAACTATATTTACAAAATTGTTACTATGTGTACTTAGTAATTTTATGTTTGTTAATATGAACTATGTTAACTAGCATAAATTAATTACTAGGCACGTTCTCACGTTCTGTCCACTTATATGTCAAATAAAAGTTATACAAATCGGTTTTGTTTGAAATATGCATCTTAACTCATTCCAAAACATTTCTTATAATACATTATTCAATACATAGAAACTTTTTTTTTTAACCCCTGTTTTTTTTTTTAAAAATTGGGGTTTCCCCCCAAAAGGTTTAAAGAAAAATTATATTAAAAAAAATTTTTAAAAATTAAATTTTTAATTTTGCTGCCCGCAGTCTTCGAAATACTGTTAACAGATACTTTTTTTAAAAACTAAAAAAAATTGGCCCAATAGGGTTTTTACAAGAAAAAAGAAAAATGGCCAGAGAAAGTCTCCCGGTGAAAAAATTGAAAAAAAAAATTTGTTTTTTGGTTTAAAAATTTGTTTTTTAAATTTAACAATATTTTCTCTGTGTAAAATTGTTCACAAAACAAAATTATTTTTTTTGGCTCCCTTAAAAGTTTTATTTTTCCACAAAAAATGAAAAATTCTTGAAATTGTAGGGCCCCTTACCAAAAATAAAAATTTTTTGAACCAGGGTGAATTTTTCGTGTTTTCTTTTTTTAAAAAATTGAAAATAAATATGAGGGCGGGGAAAGGTGAAATGTTGAAAAAAAAAATTTTGCTTTTTTTAAAAAATTTTAAAAAAAGGGGAAAAACGAAAAAAAAAATTCTTAAAAAAACTTTAAACAAAAAAATTTTTGTCGATAAAAAAAATTTCCAAAAAGAAAATTAAATTTTTCTAAAAAATATAAAATAAATAAACAATTTACAGGTCCTCCTCTTTTTTGCAAAAATAAAAAAGGGTTTTTGGAAAATGTTCGCTATTCATTTGATCGTTGACTTGGGAGCGAGATACTTTTGTCATGGGAGCAAGATTAGATGATGATCAAACGTGTGTACGGTTTCTTTTCAAAGTTTTATGTACTATCTATTTAAAATCATCAAGTTTTAAATAAAAGTTTGAGAAATCGAGTTAAAGTTCGAAACCTAACTTAATGTTTTTTTATTGAAATTATTCAAAAAGTGAGTTGTGAGGTTACGTGAACGATAACTTGCCATAATATATTCGGTCTATGAAGAGGCTCAATCAAAAGCAAGCCTGCAACATTTTTTTTGCTGCTTTTAGCGTTCTTTAGGGATTCCGTTTTTCTCTTATTTTACATATTCAGATATTTCAGTATTACAACAAACTTCACCACAATGATGTAGCCAGTCAACAAGGGAATAGCAAGACATCCAAATATAGCCCCGAACGTCTCTTGTAGTATGACACACTAACACTTTATATATAACGTTAGCAAAATGATGACTGATGCTGTCACAATGCTCTCAGACATTTGACCTACACAATAGTAAATGATAGCCTTTCTTTACTTCAAATCGTCCTTGTCAAAATCATATCTGAATTGTAGCATTGGAACATTAGTATGTTTTAGTTGATGTGATCACACGAGTTTTTTATACAAAATAATTAAGTGTTATGCCCTTCTGTGAAATCAGTCTTGTCATGCCCTTATCATGCAACGTGTATTATATTAATGTGATAAAAGACGTACATTGTGTTCATCATTGAATATGCATATTTATTAATAATAAATAACTTGATATACCAATGATTTAAATTATATGTTTTCTAAAATATTTTTTTTCCAGCAATGGCGTTCATCATATAAACGCCAAAATAATTGTTTTTAAGTACTAAAGCTTCAACTTTTTTCATAATGTTAAAACTGTCCGCAAGTTTTTTTTTGTTTGTTATTTAATATAGTGACTCTCTTAGATTTGCCTAGTTCATCAATTGGATAGTCGTTTGCAGAAGATACATTATATCATTGATTATCACTTAATTCGGCGTCTAGTTGGTCTAGCAAATACATTTAAATATTGGTATGGAAACGGACCTATTAATACCATCAAGGTCTACGTCAATTATGGCTAAGCTAATTCTGGTAAATACATTTTAAAATACAGTTCATTAAGGTTAAATTCACAGCACATAAAATGTATCTTGAAAATATGATTATTGTAATTCCGTCTCTGTAGACTTTAAAGCAGAACAGCCGTTGATTAATTCAGTTCATATAACTTAAAAATGATCGTCGCTTCTGATAGGGGAAATCTGTTACAATATCTTTCAAATCGTGTGGAAATTTCTAAGAGGAAATACATTTGCTTTTTCAACAATTTTTTCCTTTTTACAAAATTTTAATATTTTTTTTTACCTCACGTTTAAAGATCCTGTAACTCAATTTATTATGGTTTTATGCCATGAATATAATGCTCAAATGAAGATTTATCAATATTGTAAGTTTCAAAAAGCATTTTTTGTAAAGATATTACCGAATTAACATTTCATGTTTACAAAGGAATGTAATTAGAAATTTACTTTCTATAAAATCTAAGTCAAATTTTTCAATAAGAAATGAATGCATATATTTTAATGATTACAAATATGGTCGACAAATATTTGCAGTACATATTTTACATATTCTTCGATGTATGAAAGTTATTTTAGAAGCATGTAATTATATACATATGTAAAAATTCACTATAGTGTGGTAACAACCTTAATTACAACATACCGATCTTTAAAGGATCTTTAAATGTTGCTTATAATACGAATAAACAAGTTGTCATTTTTGTATAGTAGATAGGTATCGAATTTTTGTATATTAGATAGGTATCGAATTTTTGGTATTTTGTTTTAGTTTAAGGATTGCACGATGTCAAACAATTGTTAAATCTAAATGAAACATTGATTCAGCACAGTAGCACAATTTAAATTTTGTGATGATTAGGACAAAAAGAGGGCTAATATCAAAAAGGCTTCATGTTGTCGCTTCAACTTAAAGCTTTGATTTTGTTTATAGAATTTCTGAGAAATGACATAAGACTTGTCTGAAATCAATGCTTCTGTAGGTATCATTGATAGATATACTACAAATGTATGTATAAGCCTTATCTATTACGTTATCTGACAGTAAATAAAGCTAAATATAATGTTTACAATATATCCTGTGGGAACACAAAAACCAACACATTTGCTTAGTTTTAATCAATATTTACGAGAGATGCAAGACAACCTCATAGCTTACGGCTGTCAATTAGAGAAAAACCGGTAACAGAGACAGTATTTACCGTGGGATTCGTGTGATGAACGACTTTGTAATGCACATCATGTAGCTACTTTATCAAAGATGGAAAGAAATACTCAATCACGAATGAAAACATTTTTTCTTATGTATAGCAACGTGACTTCAAGGTATAAAAGACAATGCTTTTAGCAAATATACGATGTACAGTGTTACTGTAATTTAAAGCATATTGTATTATTATTATATAAGTATAGACTTTGTATATTTTGAAAAATAATGGTTCTTTTCGCAAAATTTACTTCATCATGCTTGTCTGATATTCTGTTGTTTTTTCCGTTTAAATGGGAAAGACGTCAGCTTTTCCCACATAACATGATAAAAGCATTTGACAGGAGTTGGACTCATAGGGAGGCATAACATGATTAATACCAAAACATTATAAGCACTTAATAGTTTACCATGCACAGTTTCTTTTACAGAAGTAATATACTAATATTTCATTTTTGCGTGATAGTATTGCTAGCATTTGTTACATGTATATTTCTTTAAATATATAAACAGTTAAATTCATCTTCAATCAAAAGTAAACAATTACATTACCTTTACTTTTCATAGCATTGTTTCTTTATATAATTTAAAAGTCAAATGTCAGTTTCCCATTGCTACACTTTAGAATTGCAAACTAATAATAAGCCTTGGTGAATAATATACTGCAGAAATGTGGTCTATGGTCAAACATGTCTATTATCAAGTGTGTTTTGAATCATTAGCTCATCTTTGAATTGAGTTTGTTTGTTTGTTTCATTTTACGCCTTTCCCCAACAGTATTTCAGTCATATAGGCGGGTAGTTTCCTAACCATCGTTCCTGGAGAGTTACACCAGTACTAGACTACCTTCCTCCGCGCTAAACTACCAAAGCATCTCCCGGGGATCGAACCCACGCCTTATTTAAAAAGGCCTTACTATATAAAATGTTTATTACTTTATTTCAGATATTCAATACTAGGAAATATCTTCATATATTCTACTTAATGGTGTTTTAGTATTCATGAGGTTAACCTTAAAATGTTATCTCATTTATTAGATTATCGTTTAACTTGTTTTTCTATATCTGAATTTCCCATGGGACCATAGTATCAGAGTGATGTGATACAATAATTATATTTTGGATGAATAATTACATCAAACGAAAAATATCTGAATACGTCAATAAAGGGTCTACAGATTAGAACGGATTTGTGTATATAATTATTACAAGATTTGTACAAAATGCGCACAATCACTTTTAACATCGTGATCTTTGTGCTTGAAGATAATGTACATTTATTTGCAAATCATATTTACTTTAAATAAAACAAACATGAAATATTGATGCAATATTATGTGCGGCGCAAGGATAACTCGTTGGTGTAAGAATTTTTTAAAGCATCAATTTCTTAAATGATGAAAAGAATAATGTATAAAGGTATAATTAATAAAAATGTGCGTAAACAAAATAAAATGTTCCGGAACAAGAAATTATGCTAATTTCAGTGAGTTTTTAACCGTTTATAGTTATTAATTCGTGCATGCGTTGACATTAGGTTAAATGTGCTTGAAACGGTTTTTACATTGTTTTAAAAGCGTAATTGCAAATATAGGCAAACGCAAACTTAAGCAACCTTTTATAAGGAAGATAATATGATCAATTAAGTGTTATTAATTTATCCGTATGTATATCTTTTTATTATTTCCATGATTATTAGTTTAATAGATAAATTCTCGTAAAATCATAGTCTTTATTGTCTGTGAAGAAACGTCTTTGTGCTAGGCTTGAATTAATTACCAATCGTGCCCTTAATTACTTCATTTCTTTCTGAATAGATCTGAATTGCTCAGGAAGGAAGGTCATAGAATCGTCAAGATATGACAAACAGACGTTCGGGAAGTTAAAGGGTCAATTAAATGTCTATTTACCTTTAATAATGTTCAGACTAAAGTTATATCGTGACAAGGCGAGCTGATGAAGGCAATTCTCGTTAGTTTGATGAAAAACTTTCTTTCCGCATGATGAAAACTTTCTAAAATGATATTTTTGCTTATAGAGAGTTCTTGGACATAGTTCTTGGACATTTTCTTTGTACCTAATAATAGGTTTTCTTATCAATTCATTTGTGTTATTCAAAGATATATTAGGGTCGATATTCACTACACCAATATATGTAGAAAATTTCTTCTGTAATTACCTCAATATCGAAAGTCAGAGGATTCTCTTTTTAAAAAAGGCATGTAGAATGACTGCTATACTCTATTTTTGTTTTATAAATGCATTATGGAATGGTGAGTATATCACAAAATGCAATGTGAATCTCTCACTTGGACCTCCAATACAAGAATTAATTTTCAAATAAAGATGAACACAAGCGAATCTAACGCTAGCATCTCGAAACGTGTAATGTTTCATGCTGTATCTTAAAATACAATCGTCACCAAGATTATTCTTTAAAAAAAACCTTAATCACTAAATTTACAGTTCTTATTAATTTAACCAATGTTTTAGTATTTTCAGGTTTTTATCACCCAAAAGCTATGCCTCTTAAATACACAATCTAATCATTATCATGCACAGTTACTTCGCTTCAATAAGAGCAAAGTCGAAGAATGCTTGTGCTTAACGTGCTGTTATGCAAACTGGCAAAATATTCAATTTCTCAATCTCATCCATGAATAAACACTGCATTTCTCAAATTCATTCCGAGCAACGAATAAAAAACACTTTAATTCTAAAGAATTGAACTTTAACAAGGAACGTTTGCACTGAAGCATTGTTAAAATTAAATTAAAGATTTGCACGGCCATTCTCTATTAGGTTTACACTTTGATTTTTAGAGAGAACTTTTCTTATTTTTTATTCAATAAATCGCAAACACGAAAATTAGATTGGTCACAGATTTTTTTTCGATTAATGTTATTCCAAAATCAAAACCGATAATTTATTGCATCATTCTCCGGGGATCTTTTCAAATTTTAGGATCAGCAACAAACTTTTGTTCACTATGGCTTTATCAAATTGCTTTTCAGTTGAATCATCATATACATGTATCAAATTATAGCAGTTTTCTCAACGTTGAAAATAAGTTGCGAATACTTGAAGAAACTTGTAGTTTTGTATAATGGTCACATATTGAACACTTGAATACTCTTACTTTTATATTCTGATTTATCATAAGAATATGAGTGAATGAATAAAACAGAATACAGAAAACAGACAGCCAAGACCACTCTCTGGATCACATTTATCTAGGTTAAGCTTTTTAAATATTCATTATATACTTTACTTAGTGTAATGATTTTAAACAATATGAATATAGTAATAATTGTAATTTACATGTTTTAGTATAAATATCAATTGACATATAATCTGATGTAACGTTTGTGAAAGAAGGATTGCATTTATACAGAAAACTGAATGCCGTTTATGCATAAACCAAACGTAAAGTACTATGTAACATTTCTTCCTGATGATTCTACCATGCGAGCAACAAAATTATCAGTCACCGGTCGGTTTGTAGGCGAACATTGTGTTTCTGTACTTTGTCTGCTTATCTTAGCGTGTCCCTCATAGCCGAAAATAGATGATGTTGCTGACCAAAGGTTATGTGAACTAGATTTGTGCACTATGTTATTGTTAGTCTGGAAATATTTAATCGTTTGGATCATGTGTCATATTTCTTACATAATTATAAAATATTTTATTCCTTAATAGTCCTCTAATAAATGATTAAAATAGTAAATGATTGAAATATTTACACTCGACACTTCCCAATGAGAAGTCATATTATATAATTATATTGTATTAATTTATAACAAAATGTACAGTGCGTACTTTTATGTATGAAGTAATGTTGACTTTGGCACATACATCAATTAGATACGTCTTTTATTGTGTGCTTAATTCAGTGTCTAGTCAGGATCAAAGGATCAAATAAATCTGGGTACAGAGACGAAAGGAACTTAATTTCATCCGGCAAAATATGACGATAGATGGATCGAAAACCTTTATTGCCCGAGGAATAAAAATGTTATTAGAACAAGGTTATTTGCTGATGATAACAAAACAAGATGCTCTCCGGTGATCATGTGGAAATTAATTTGGTCAAATATGTTCTAACATTTTCAATTTGTCTCAGACTGTAACTTATGTACAGAAGTATAAATGAGCCGCGCCATGACAAAACCAACATAATGGGTTTGTGACCAGCATGGATCCAGACCAGCCTGCGCATCCGCCCAATCTGAGCAGGATCCATGCTGTTCGCTTACAAACCCTATTACAAGTAGAGAAACTGATAGCGAACAGCATGGATCCTGATCAGACTGCGCGGATGCGCAGGCTGGTCTGGATCCATGCTGGTCGCAAACACATTACGTTGGTTTTGTCATGACGCGGCTCATATATAACTTGGCAACCTCATTTATTTAGAATGATACAAAATGTATTTGATGTGTAAGTAAACATCATCAAATATTAAATCAGGTGAATTTCTTGTGCTATAATATCGTTCTGTTTTTCATTTTACCTAATATTGTATACACCTGATGCTGCCAATGTTATGTTTAATTAAATGGAATAAGTCAATAATGTTCATTGAAAATAATTAAATCATGAGAATATAATGATGTTTGTGTAGTGAATAGTGTATTATGGTATACTTCAGTTTTATTATCAAGCTATTGTATTGTAACTTTATTTTACAAAAAACATTATAATCATTATTGATATTTATAATTTATTCTTGTTGCGGTTTTGTAGCAAAAAGGTTCAAATTTAAAACAGGAGATTACTATACATAGGTCGTTGTCTATGTTTTTCAACTGAAACATTATTTTTGTACTTACTGCTAATAAAAAGAATGATTTTGTGATGCGAATGACAAAACGCATTCCAGCTAAAATATTATATGTTCTTCTATTAAATCGTTAGAGACGTACACTGTGTTAATATGGCAACATAATCTTTTTACAATTTAGATCATGAATGTACAATTTCATATGCGCAGGCTTTAAGTTAGGTGTTGCAAATGTGTTTATTCGTAGGTACACTGTACTAGAGCTTACACTAATTTAAATGGTATTTAAACATAAATGCACTGATGGAATAAATGATTAATATACTGTATAAAGCAAAAGTTAAACGTCCAAAAGCTCCTCGGTTTTTGTATTTATGTTACAAAATAGTGTTTTACAGTAAACTTGCATTGTTCATCAATTGAATACTCGTTTCTATGTGATATGTATTGATTGTCACTTCATATGGCTAGCAAACACATCTAAATTTTGGGACAAAATAGCCCTATTTATGTATTAAAAGGCTAGCCATCCCTAAATTGTATCTAAAATATTTCGGACGGATGCCCTGTAAGCACACTTACTCAGTGCATCTCCTTAATTGCAATGAATTCGATATTGCCTTGAATTTCTGAAGCTATCAAGCTAGCTCATAAAACTAAATGCCTAATCCAAAACGGTTCGCTGACCGATATTATGACTGCTAGGAAATGATATTCTTTGCTTGTTCGATATTTGTTTGTTTGTTTGTTTATTTTTTTTGTTTTGTTGGTTGTTGGGTTGGTTTTGTGTTACAGCTACATTGACACATTAATGGTCATGCCGCGCCGAACACTAATAATTTTGCCCAAGATGAGTTGTAAATTAAAGTTAAATAAGTGTGTAGATTGATGATATACTTTTTTCTATTCCTCCGTGGCTTGTGATCTCACATTATTTGACTGACTTAGTTTTAAAACCCCAATGAAATCGTAGCAGGAGTTTTTATCATGATAGTTTTATCGGCTTTTCGATAGTTAATAGATAATAAAACGAAGAGTTAATCTACCGAAATCACAAATCTTTTATAATTATGCAGAAAAACGTATTTAAAGCGGAATCAATAGATTTTTACAAGGCAGTGAAGAAAGCTGCATTCTCAGGAAGTCTCATTTTAGATGTAATTTGTTTTATTTGAAATACTAGCATTAACTTTTGGATTTACTAATCTACAGGGGAAATCGTGTTCGAAATTTCGATATTCATTTGTGATTGATTTATTATTGCTCTGTCATTTTATATTGCCTTCTGAAAGATCTAAAAAAAAAATAAAAGTCATTAAACCATTATTATTTATGCAACAAGTATACAAATATTATCAGTGATAAATTTGACAGCAAAATGCAAAGCATTTGTAACATATAACTTTTTTTTATAAAATAAGCTGTCATGATGTGGCCAATGTAATAAGAGACAATTGTGCATTTGCGTGTCTCTATTTTATAAAGCAGTTTGCCTCCAGATCATTGCTTATTTTCATGAAAATCTTTAAAATGTTGTAGTTGGTGGGGTTTCCAAATGTATTTCCAAAATTTCAGCTGGTTAATTGTAAACAACAAAACAGAAACCTTTCTTCTGTTTCAAAAAAGAGAATAGTTTCATGTTGACTGTTTTGCTTTGAGCTTTGAATACTGTTTTAAAAAAGTTGCTTTCAGTACTTGACATTAGTCTCGGAAATTAATATATCATGAAATTCGATACCTTTATTTGAATTACTTACTTAACTATAGAACTACATTTAGGCACTAGTGTAAATGTTACATTTCTCATTTCTATTATTGCACGGTTTTTGTCAATTCTGTCCTTTCGAATCACTTTTTTGTATGACTTGTGAAGACATGTCTAAATTAAAAGTCATTCAAATAACAGACTTATCCTACAAGTAGCCTCGTCTTTTGCGAAATTCAATCAGAATCACCGCCTGTAAATACAATCCATGTTTACAAAAGCTGATCGGCGCTTCTGTACATGGACTGTTAAATATCTCATTACATTTTGCAAATTTAATAACGACAAAAACATTTTCTTTGTCATACATTGTCATTTTTTGAATATGTATAACGTTTGGTTGAAAGAGACAATAAAGCTGTCATATTCAGTAATTAATGTCCAAACAAGCTTGTAGCTTTTATTTTAATCGACTTGTTGGTACATTTACATTTTTATATGAAAAATTTATTTGAAATGAAATTAAACGAAGTTAGTGCATGTTAATAGTATCACATTGAAACGCTGAATAATGGTGAGCGAATATCATTTTAAGCTAGCTTACATAGTGTCCAAATAAAAATATAAAGACAAAATAAAAAAATTAAAGATATTAGAAACCGAAAAAAAATGTGAGGTCCATTTGTTTTCTTGCCAAAAATATCCTATTGTTATAAAATATGCATACTTACATGAAAAATCACAATTACTAATTACAAAGCAATTTACCATCTGTATTGTAAATAAAAAATGTATCCTATCAAACATTATTGTTGCCAAATAATTAGGGATATGTTGAGAAAAATATCTGTAAATTAAACAGTGTTTTCCTTTTTTAAATATAGCTCAATTACTCATTTATTTTGAAACAAATAAGCATTTCATTGCGTTATCGTTTCATATCGCCTTCTGAAGAATCTAAATTGCTCAAAACGGTCCTAAAACCCTGAAGATATAACAAACAGACGTTCTAGAAGTTAAAGGGTCGACCAAAAGTCTATTTACCCATAATAATTGTGCGTTAAAACATCAATGGACTATAGTTATATTCTGACAAGGCAAATGTAGGATCGATAAAAGGAATTCTCTTCAATTTGGTGATGGTATTTTCCTGGGCATGATGGAAGCATGGAATCATAGTAAATGAATCTTTATGTTTATTCAGAGTTTTTAACATGTTCTCTTCTTCGTTTTATTTTATTTTCAAATGATATATAACCATGCAAGAATAAATGGTGGGTGTTCAAATAAGATTTCAAATAACTTTTCATTTCGTCATTATCTTTTTTAATTTCATTATAAACATGACCTATATAGTCAGTTACCCCCGTGACTTTCATAAATAGCTATATATATTTATCGGATATGATCGGTAATGTTCAATTTATAAAAAAAAAATGAGCAGTCTATTCATATTTTAGGAAGTTTTGTAATAGTTTATCCTTATCAATAATTGTTCAATTGCCAGTATAATATTCAACAGTATGTTGCTAACATAATTATTGCAATAAATCAAGTAATTCTTGGACTTCCAGCAGGTAAGGTGTTGCTTTAAATTTAAAACACATGAGTTAAGTCAAAATCATCTTTCTTGTTCCGGCGCCATATGACCTTATGTTGGTGCGCCTAGAAACCAAAAAAAATTTCATCATGATACAACTCACATCACGGTAGAACCATCAATATTTTATAGCATTAATGTTCAATATATAAAAGGACGTAATAAGTAGTGGCGATGTCTCCTAAATGTCACATACATCGATTAATACTTATTCCATTTTAATAAACATTAATGTTACTTAATTCTCTGTCTAGTCTTTATCAAATAAATAAGTTTTCCAGAAAGGAGAAGAAGAAATAATGTGTTATATGTGTATATAGGATTTCATTTTGTATTTCCAAGAAAAAGTCTAGATTTTATACACCAAAGTAAAGTTTCATAAAAATAGAAATGATAAATTTGTAAAGTTTAAACCAATTCATATGCGATAGTATGAGGTAAATATACGTGTACATTGTATTGAACGATACTGAATTCATTTGGACGACTGTCAAATCTTAATTTGACCAGGCCCTTTGTTAAACACATAATTTTGTATTGAACTTTACAGTGTATGGATATCTTATTATAACATCTCTTGATGTAAACAATTTTGATTATACAAAAGATGCTTAACATTCCTACACTTTTAGAAAATAAAATTTAAACATGCATCGTTTTCAGATAAGATGGTATTTATCAATTCAGACAATATCTTTTTTAATTTAGAACACAATGCTTTGCATGTTGCATGCAGGAGACTGCATGGACAGTAAAATTTCAATAAAATGATAAGATTTTTCAACTTTTTCTGCTTAACATTGCGATGAGGTCGTTGATTCAATTTGAGATTCTAAGATTTTCATTTACAGTGAAGAACAAATCGTCTTTTAGGTCATATTTATTGCAGAAATGAAAACAAACAAAAAATCTACTCAGGAGAAATCAGATTTAACAAGGGACATTTTACGGAGTCATCGTTAAAACTGAATTAGAGACATGTACGGGCATTTCCCTCTAGAATTGAATGATTGAATGGAGAACTTTGTTTTTGTATTTTATTCAAATAAGCAAAAAATAAAAGAAGATTTAAATCATCTCTTTGATAGTGTTATTCCGATATGGAACCGAAATTCGTTTTTACCATTCTCTTATGAATAGTATAATTATTCTGAAACAAAACTCAAAACAAAACAATCTTGAGCTTGTAACGCACAATGAATATAAATGCTTTTGCATGACATAATGCACAATATTGATCATTAGAAGCGATCGGTTTTGCCTTCATAAAAGATGCAATATATTGACTGTTTTTTATTTCACTTTTGTTTCTACTGCAAAACCATTGAAGGGAATGGGTATAAAACATGATAACATATGCTTATTAAGTACTTTTGCCTGATATTTCTCAGGAAATTTAGGACCATCAATATTGTCTTACATTAGCGTTCATTATATACAAAAGGTCGTGATATGTAATAGAGATGTCGCGGAAATGTCCCATACATCAATTAAATACTTATTAGAGGGTTATACACATTGATTTTCACTTAATTCTATGTCTAGTCTGTCGCAAATAAATCAGTGGACAGAGTGGGAGAGAGAGAGCAATAATATGTTACTTTTCGCATGATATTTCTTTCATTTTCAACCGACTTTTGTACAGAAAAAATTCATACGGGGGATTTTAAATCTTTGCACACTTACACAATTTTTAAAATAATGACAATAAGATAAAATCAATACATGTACAGTAAATATACATAAACTATAATTATAATTCATATCTCTTTTGGATGCTTACGATTTTGTTGAAGATGAATTATTAAAAAAAGAGTTTCTATGGTCTAATTTCTATGAGCTAAAATTCATTTAACATAGTCTTCGCTCTGTTTATCAAATTTTGTTTTAGTTTATATGTATTATTGCAAATAAATGCATGCTATAAAAACATATTGTTCTTACTTCTTAGAAAAAAGAATCCGTAAATAACGCCAAAAACAAAAACTGAAAATGTTTCAAATTTTCAAATTGAGCCTGTTCATAAAGTGATACGTGCAACCACCTCTTACCGAATTAAAACATACAGTTTAAGGTTTAAGCATGGAATAATAAAGTTTTAGTTTGTAAACAAAAGGAATGAGTTATACAAATTTAATTATTCTAATACATTTGTCCCTACTGGGAATGACAATGATATGTATGAAGACATACACGTAAAACATTGTAGTTGTTTACATCATTTCATCTGTCGTTTGCATAAGCAAGTTTTGCTACCTTATTGTCATATGTTGTTGACCCACAATGCGTAGTTCACTTTTATATTAAGACATTTCGGCCAACACAGTGAATTAGATCAGAGAGACAGTTCTTGGAGATTATGGAAAATGTGTTTGTCTTAGCATTTGTGAATTAAACAAGGCTAATGTTTGGCTACTTCAGCTATACATATTCCCTATAGAGACAACAAATATGTTGAATGAATTAACACTGTCGGATAAAAGCGTTGTAAGACTCTCTTTCTAAAACGTTTCCTTGTTTCATAACTGGCAGTTTTTAACACGTTGCCTCTATTTATATGTTATATATTTTTACACTTCATCCCAATTAAATGAGGAGTATTAATTATGGTAAAACTCTCAGTATTTATTTTAAAGGGTTTTTATAAGTGGTTAACACCAAGTATTAGTAGGTTATTAACATTTAAATAGTTTTTTAGAAATTTTTAGAGATACAATTAAATATGATGTGATTTTAAAATAAGCGTTTATTTTTGCATGAACAAAGGTCAATGACAGTTATAACATCTGTTCTTTTGTCGAAGTCTCAAACAGAATACTTTAGCTTGTTTGAATTCTTGTCTTATACATGTTACGATAGAATTATAAAATCTGCGATTCTCATGTACACATGACCTCAAATATCCCCAAAAGTGTTTGTCTGTATTGTTTTCTATATATTTACAATGGAGACTCAGGACATTTGCTAGTTTTAATCATTTTTACGAGGGGATGAAAAACATGATTATAACGTACGACCGTCAATTAGACCAAATCAGTTACATAGAGGCTTTTTACTGCGGGACTCATATGATGATCGACTTTGTCACGCACGTTCTCGTTCCATTGCCTAAGGCTACTTATCCTCGAACGATGGACGAAGAAAGTAAGTCAAGATCCTCAAAACACTCCAATTTAATATTGCCTTACAGATCAGAAACAACAGTTTTAGTGAAAATAAACGGAACAATCGTAAATCTTAGAAAATTGTTGGAAGTATTCGTTTGTGAATTTAAAGTGAATGAGAAAAAAAGCTGTGCCATGTTGACAATCTGTTTTCAGTCAGAAAGTTCTTCAGTCGTTTGAACACCTTTCTTCATTTTTCCCGTTATCTCACAATATTAACGTTGTTTTGTTATAAAATTTTCTTGGAAAATGTAAGATTTGCTTCGGTTCTTCTTTCCTACCAAAAATGAATAACACTTTAATAGATAATTGAACGCTTCAAACAGGATTGCATTTTTGATTACTACCTAATACACATTACAAAATGAAGAATTAAAAACTTTCAACCATTACATGTACAATTGTATTGATTTTCATTGCTTCACAATTGTCGGGGAAAGGTTTAACATAATTATTCTCAATAGTTATGTTTTCGATATCAATGGATAGAAATAGATTTCTTCCAGCTTTTATCTTTAAACAAATAATGATTCCATTATCGTTATATCTTTGTTTGTTTTTTTTTTCTTGTGAGATACATTCCCCAAAGAGGCCATTATATCGGATTGAGTTAACAAGCAGTTTGTATAAATCATACCATTCAGTGACTGAGTTCTCCAAAATATCAATATAGGGTCCATCCAATATTGTTTTGTGTATTTGCTCATAATTTTATTTATACACACGTCAAAGGACGTAAAGAAGATGATTCTGACAGGATGATGGCTAAATCGATAAAGGCACTTGTCGCCTTTTTGTGGGAAAAATCGTCTTAAGCATGATTGAATTGTTGAAGAGTAATCTTCATGTAAATGAAAAGCTTCTTGGCATTACCATTCCGGGGCTTCATCAATATGGTCTTTAACACTTCGTGTAGGTGCTTGATTAGATTTCGCGTTGATTAACCCTTTTCGCTTAACAGGAAATCTCGTATCGGAGAGATAAGAAAATTAACTTCTTTGATCCTTGTTTGGTGTATAATATCAGCTATAATGGAAAATATTTTGCACATTAGATATTCATTTAGTCTCATTTCTTAAGAGCGCATTCTGAAACCTCACACTTGTATTTAGTATTAAGATTGAGTAACACTATCGAAAATTTTTCTTTTTTCCCCTCATGCAAATATCACTTAATTGTAATTTCGACATAAATTTCTATTTCTGAATATATTTTGATAAAGGCATGACACTGATAATTTCTCTTTAAGAAAGTTATCATTTAAAAAAATTAATTCACATAAATATGGCTACCCCTGTTGATAAAACAAACAAACTTTAGGTCACTGTAAGTGTGCTTTTAAAGATCATTTTAACTATCTAAATTGTGATTGAATACGCAATCATTTAGAGTCTCCATTTTTCATATAATACTGTTACATTTATTATTTCCAAGGGTTGACTGCTTTTTCAGCTTATGTTATTGTTTATTGAAGAAAAAGCTGTTGAAAATTAAACAGTATATTTTCATTTTTAGTGAGCCTAGTGCTTAATGCGCGAGTCGCCGAATAATAGCTTTTAAATATTATATATATTTACAGTTTGTGATAAGATGATGGAGGGTGCGCAAATGATGATAGTAGATTATCACCCAACTACATATGGTAGTGTACAGTCCTACGCCCACTACTTAAACTTGCCAACCCTCGTGCCTGGAGGAACAGGGAGCAGTGCCTATGACCCTTATAAATATGACATTAGTCTACTTCCGCCCACCATTGGCGCCATCGTCGCCGTGATTAAACACTTCCAATGGAACAACGTCGTTTACTACATATTCGATACAAATGATGGTAGGTCAGCATATTCGTGGTGACGAAAAAGTTAAGAAAGATCAGAACATCTGTATACACATTTATAAAGAATACAAAAAAATTCACAAGCGAAAAACAAACAACTCAGCCTATCTAAAAATGGTTGTTTATTTGATTTTAATTATTTCTCTTAAATTAAAAGAATTCAGAACTTATGTCTCTGAATATGCTTTGTGATTGAGTTTAGTTTATCTAGTTCAAACATGAAATGTTGAAATTTAGTCGCTATCCACATTTGTTGTTTGATGTTCTATAAGTTGAGAGTTAGCAATTTAGAACACTTTCATATATGTTTCCCAGTTTTTCATACAGTATTGTTTTGATTTTTTCTATAGGTCTGCTACGGCTGCAGACTCTTTACAATTCATTTGTTTCCGGCGATTCTAGTCCTGTCATAAGAGCTCACCGGTGATACGCAGTCGCTACCCACAGTCATATATAATGTTTAAGCGGAGAGTAAGCAATTTAGAACTTGACTCTTTCATATATGTTTTTAGTTTTGCAAACTGTAATACTTTGATTTCCTTCTGTAGGTCTGCTACGGCTGCAAAGTCTTTACCAGTCATTTGTGCCTGGCGATTTTAATCCTGTCATTAGGGCTCGCCGAATTAGTAACATATCTCATTGTTACGATGTCCTCAGGAAAATTGACAGAAGTCCTCCGCCAAAACGAATCATACTAGACCTTTCAACGAAAGAAGCATACGAGAGTGTACTTCATCAGGTACGACTACTTTTAAATGCTCATCTCATTTTAATGATTAATATCATCGATTACTTCAGCCTCGGTTTATTGCATGTATGTAGAATGGATTATATTCACCCGACCCCCTTTCAGAATTCCATTTTATTCTATTCTCCTCATAGTTTCTCGTTTACGGCACACGGATTCTTTGACCTGGGGGTCATTCACCGCATTTCTCGGAATGGCATAGAAGTGTCGTATTGAAGGTACCTTGATCACCGCCGTATGAACATACACTTCTTCGAATGTTACTAAATTCAAGATTTTACCATTATTATCGTCACGCATAAATGTTGATAAATGTTCCAACTGGTGCTAGGTAGGGGATGTGGACGGTAGCTCGCAGTTACCATTACCTTTCATAATACTGTTTCAAACAAACCGAGCTTGCAACATTACGAGTTTTGTCTTTTTGACGTACTTTATAAACTCTGTCACTCTTTTTTCCAACGAACGCAAATGCGTAAAAAGTCACTCGAACTTTCTATGTGTATCTTTATTTAAGAAATTGGTATGAGTATTTCTTATATTTCAGATAGTGGATGTCGGCATGAACAGAGATGGGTATCACTACATTCTTGGAGGTTTGGTAAAGGATCCCTTTTCTTTTACATACAGTAGTTACAGAATGCGAATACCTCGAACTTTAAAATAACTTAAATAACTTAATTCATATGAGTGAACTGTTAAAAGCTGAAATACATGTACCATTAAATTTTTTATGACTATTTTTCAGCTTTTTTTAAAGACTTCTTCGCGTAAATGTGTATAATTACTAAATAACCGGAAACACCTCCTTTAAATGTCCTTGAACTTATCTGGAAAATTTAATTAAAAAAAATTAATTAAACAGTTTTTGTGTGTGTGTGTGTGTGTTTGTATTTTTTTTTCTATTTTTTTTTTTGGGGGGGGGGGTATATCATTTTAGGCAAATTTTAAAGCGTACCGTAAACATCTGTCATTATCGAATACTTGTCAATTATTATAATGATAGCCAATATCTTAATATACTAATAAAACTTTAAGTATGAAAAGGAATAAATAATGCAGATAAAGTTTCAAGCATTATGAGGCAAAACATCTAAAATCGATGACTGAAGAAATGGCTTTTTAATCTTACAAGCATGTTACTAAACCACAAATATAACAAAGACACCATTTCTAATTCCCTTATGAATAAACCATTGATCAATCATTCTGTTTTACAGTTTGAACGCAAATTACTCGAATTTCAGGTTACGACTAATACAGTTGAAATTTATTGAATAAAATAAGAAAAAATAACCGTACGCGATTGTTTGGTTATAAATGAACTGTCAGATATATCTCTAGCATCGTTAAATCAGATATTTGATAAACGCATTTGAGATAGAAATTTTCCAGAATCCAAGAGAGTTCTTTGTTAATGTAAATGGGAGCTGTCAGAGACATGACACATTTTAATGTTGAAACATTCATCATGTTGGTAATATATATTCAGGGTATTACAGAATTAGATTTGAGCACTTTTGTTTTCGGTGGCGTTAACATCACCGGGTTTAGTATTGTGGATAACGAGACTGCAGAAAATGTTAAACTGCTAGATGATGCCAGGGGCTACGAGTTACATCCTGTTGGAGACTCGGTATGTCTTTTATTCCTGAAATCTTATGTATGTCTTTTATTCATGAAATCTTATAAATTTCGAAGTCTGAAAATAAAAGCACTACATTTGGGCAGCACGTCTCCAGATTCTTACTACTTTTTATGAAAATTTTGAAAATGTATCAATAAGTTAGATAGTATGCAGTGAACAAATAAAAAAAGTTTAAACGTTGTAACGACACTAACAACCAATGTAAATAACTGAAAGGGGGTCAAAATATGCAAAAATAACCTTTACTGCGTTGGTAATTTAGTAGAAATATGGTAAAAAAATACTGAAAACCATTCATTAATCGCGCAGAACAAGGAAAATATTACATTATCTTTTTTCTTTTCTTAAAATTTTTGTAAAATTTTCTAAAGTTTGTTTTTCTTGAATTATTTTGCCTTACCTTGAGGCATGCCGCGTTAAGATATTTTCCTTATCTTGACGCTAGTAAAATGGTATTTTCAAAAATATACTTGTTTATTTAACGACTTTAGCTGAATAACATAATATTATAATTTCTTGTGTTACAGTAGTCAAAACTCTAATCTAAATTAAATACCTTTTAAGTCAATTCAACACGCTTATTAATGTTCCACATGTAATCTGATTTTTTTGTTTGATTTTGGTTTAACGGCGCTCCAACACAATTTAAGTCATATGGCCCTGAAATAGGAAATATAAGTTTGGCTAACCTCGGGTGTTACAAACTTAATATGTTAGCACGTATATGATACGTCTTTTGTAAAACATGATATATATTCTTTGTAAAACATTTAAAAAAAATGTCAAGTTTAGTTTGAATTCAGAAATGAAGGTGATAAATATCACATTACTGTATCATTTATTAATCGCAATTTGTGTCGTAAGTGTTCTTTTCTTTTTTTATCGTTAAGGTAGAAGACGCTATGGTAATAGATACTGTACACGTGCTTCTTCTAGCTGCTAAACAATTGAATGACGACAGGTACAATATCAATGATGATATATATTCTTCAAGGAGGAGAGACAGGTATTCCAGGTATGATTATGATTTTCGCATCTACTTTCCCTGGCTGATTCTTTATGTACTTAGTTATTTTCAGTAGTTTTGGCGCGACCCCCTTGCACCGCTTTAGAGCCATGCCATGTTTCTATTCTTTACTTGACCGTCTGGCTGTTGGTAAGATGGTCCTGTGTAACTGGGTCTTGCTGGGTGCTACATTCAATGGATCTTGCTTTTCTTAGTTGATATTTCTTTTAATATTATATATTTATGTAATTTTCATTTCATATATCAATCTATAGTGAAATGCACACAGACATCTCTTTTTCCTTTCTTTTTTATTAATATAATATGTCGACTAATAACTTTAAACGCGTCAATAAGAAGAATAAGAATGTGTAGAAACCGTTAATTGCAATATTTATTTATTATTAAACAGATTCGAGCTTTAATAAGACGTTTTAAGCCGTTTTTAGCTTACCCTATTTTAAGCAGAAATTATTTTAGACCTCTTTGATTTATATATGAAACTTGTCTAGTTTGTTGCCAAGATATAATTCTTGAATTTCCTAATATAGACTACGTATTTTAGAACAGAAAGAAAATAACATAATTAAATGTTACTTAAAGATATATAAGGAGATGTAAAGTCTAAACTCAGTTATATAACAAAACATGTTTGTTTAAATAAAATATAAAAAATCAAATTGGCATAGTGAATGTCAAATGTTGATGGGCGGCATGCCATATTTTTATGAGTGTCAAAGCTTTCCAGTTATTACGTTACAACTCAAAATGAATAACAATTTATCAAGATGTAATCGGCAAATGTAAAACTTTGCTGAAAATATATATGAAATGTATGAAAAGTTATTTAATAGTTATTTTTTTATTATTATGATTTATATTATGAAGTAATTTATGAAGTTTATTTAATGTACTGAGGTTTTTTGACATGCCGGGATTAGGAATAATGTTTCGAGATAAATGTTCCACTTGATGTAGATCTACACCAACTACTTGAGTATAATATTTCAGATCATTCGCAGACTCCGTTTTTTTCAATCATTTAATAATATCAACATTTAATCTTTAAAGGTATGGTAATACAAATCCAAATGCTCAAAGTTACAATTGTAGCGGCGTCAGTTTAGAACAGAGTTTTGATGGAGACATGATTCTTCAAGCGCTTAAAAGGGTAACATGTTTACAATGTATTTATTTCTTTCTTTGTTTCATTCTTTCTTTCTCTTTTTCTGTCTCCAGTCAACCTAACCGTCATTTTTGGTAACTAATCAGAAATACCAGTTTTTTTGCAAGTAACTACAAATTTTACATAATTTCTAAATTGACTATAGGAGACAATGACCAGACTCACTGTCCAAAACAAAAATCGATTGTCACGTAGAAACTTCGCCTGACCAGAGGATCGAACTAGCGACCACTGCACTGGATTACGATGCTCCCCAAATATTAAGCTACGTGGGCGGGTCTATTGTAAGATGTTACAATGTCTATGACAAAAGTGTTTATCTTCAGTGTATTATCTATGCTGCCTGATTTGTGCTGTATTTTCTCTCAGCGGGGCGTCAGATAAAAACACGAAAATACGACAAAAGGTTTTAGCCTGGCGTTCTACTGAGCGAACGTACAACAAAATGGTGAGTTTGTCGTATTACCGTGCTTTTGCCTTTGAGCCCGGCGAACGGAATTTTTTTACGGCGCCCCGCATAGTGAAAATCCGACATGGTTCAAAAGAGCCACTGTACACAACAGTACATCTTTACACAATATGTTCAGTTCTTTGACATTTTTAAAAGTAAAACAGATAACGTATGTTTTCGTTTAATGGATATGAAATAACATTTAATAGATAGCATATATTGTAATAACATACTTATCGTATTTTAAATGTTGAAGACAACTTTGTATTATATGTTGCTTTAAATAACAATGGAATTAAGAATACTCAGCATTTATTTAGCTAACAATGGAGAAGATATTTTATATACAACAGGTTACTACATATGGTTTAACGGGAAACATAGAATTTGACAAAAATGGTGTAAGACAGAATTATATCTTCAAAGTGTATCAATTAGAACACAAAGTACCATTGAGACAGGTAAATCTATAATAAATAATAATAAAATATAATAAATGTATCATTTACAAGAAGAACTCATAACACCATTTACTTATTCTGTCTTATGGCGGCGTAAACCCAAACCAAAAAAAGATGAATTTATCATAAATTATATACCAGTTTTATTAATTTTATTCAATTTCGATATTATTACATTTTTTATCATGAATAATAATTATACAAGTTTATTAATTGTTTTGGATATTGCCACATACAATCTTATGAACCATCATCTAAACGGCAAATTCTGATGTCTTTTCTAATGCTGAAAAAAGACACAAAAAGAACTGAAAACAAAAATGGAAACTGTTATAGTATACCTGTACCAACTGTTATTTATTAGTTATAGTAAGGGAAAATTATATTATTCATTTGATAGGTCGGATTTTGGACACCTAAACTGGGATTTAACACAACACTTCCTAAACCTGAGGTGAAAGAAATACAAAAAGACGATCTTAACCGTACACTGCGTGTTACAACAATTGAGGTATATTTGTTTATAAATTAACTGTTGTGTAACAATGATATATAGTGCCATTATGGTATATTTGTTTATAAACCAATAGTTATGTAATAATGGTACATATTACTATTATGTTCTTTTACATGTAGTAGTAAATATAAGCCGAAAACTGTCCAATATTTTACTTATTTGTCAGTTTGAGGCTTATATCTTAAACCCCAGTCATACTAGAGCTTACGATTACTTGCGACCACCGGCGACTTGTAAAACTGACGATCATCAGCGATTGTCTGCGACCAAAACCATTTTTGCACGGATAAATTTACTTTTGCGAGTATCGTAAGACAAGTCATCATTGACAATCGCACGACAGGTCATAAGTAAACGTACGATGGTCTCAAGATTGCCTGGGATTACTTACGACTACCCGTGACATAACATGCGATCACCTACAACTTGTCGTACGACCATAACACGATAACTAAAGACTACTTAAGATTATCAGTGACTAGCGGCAATTTGTAAAGACTGTCGTAAGATTGTCGCACTTCCGAACGACCATCGTGCGACAGCCTTAAGACCTTATAAGATCACTAGCGACCTGTTTGATCGCAAGGAGGTTTTTGTGCAAGCTCAAAAACCTCTCTACGACTGAAATTGGTCGTGGGACCTAAATAAGATAACCTGCGACTGTCAAAGATCACCGATGACCGTCGTAAGACGTTTAGTAAATATAAGCCGAAAACTGTCCAATATTTTACTTATTTGTCAGTTTGAGGCTTATATCTTACTTAAATTACTACTTTACTATCAAAATATCATGTTATCGATCGAAAAATTAGAGACAATTTATTTTTGTGCTAGAAATGTACAATTTTAATGTTTTAGCAATTATCTTTTTCTTACTTGCAAAACCCTATTGGTAGCCTCTTGAATTACAAAATGCCCGTAGCATGAACTGTTCGTGTTTTGAAATATGACCAATTATGTACATGAACACAATGATATACACAAAATATACCAGTTACGCAAATTGTTGGACTTACACGCATACAGTATACGCCAATTGACATTGGGGATATTTATAAGAAATAATAAAAATAAAAAGTTTTCAAATTTTAAATGATTCGCTGAGACAATCTATGACTTTTAAGAAGGATTTATACTGACCATTTAGTGTTAAAATGGTTTTTTTTACTTTACTACAACTATCACGGATGTAAAATGTTTAGTAAAAAATTGCCATTAGTATGAATAATGGATATCTACTCAACATTTTTTTTTCTTATTTTTGAATTGATATTTGTCATTTCACAGGAGTCTGGAGTCGTTTCTGTATAAAAACAAACATAAACAAAACATAACCGCTTTTAATTTGAATAGCTGAATTTATTTTCTCTATAATTATATTAAGATTTTATTTCAAAAGCTTACCGTTAAACTTATTTGAAAAGTTGACCTAACTGAAACATAACGTACATACAAATAACGTACATACAATAAAGCAAATCAAGTATGATTGTCAACTAAACGTATTTAAAAAAAGAAAAAGAAAACAAAAGAAGAAAACAGATCATAGACAAGAAATAAAACGATTCCATTAAAATCATATCGTAACTGTCGCTCCGCTACCTTTCACTAGGAAAGCGTAAACAGTGATATGATGTAAAGAGCTCAGTAGGCTAGCTCCTTCGGATCATTGATGCCAGCACTATTAAGTGTTGAGAATTGAGTACCGCTCAAGCCGGTGCTAGAGGGCGTGAGGGATGTTGCACTTTTTCGTTATCCCTCATATACAGACTCAATCAAACAGAGTCTGCAATTCTCTTGTAATTTTGTTGTGAATAATGCTTCCGAGGGATCACTTTGTTTCCAGATTTTTATACTTCACAACAGCAGGTGTCAAGTGCTGTGTGGCAGCCGTAAAAGGTTGCCCCGTACTTCACTTCAGTGTTGTTTTATTTTTCTGGTCCTTCGGGATCATTGATGCCAGCACTATTAAGTCTTGAGAATTGAGTACCTCTCAAGCGTGAGGGATGTTGCAGATATTCATTATCCTTCATGTACAGACTCAATCAAACCGAGTCTGCAATTCTCTTGTAATTTTTGATTAATGCTTCCGAGGGATCACTTTGTTTCCAGATTTTAGAATAAGAATTTTTGAAATGAGCAAATAATCATGGGCAGATAACAATTATTGGTATTTTCGTAAAATTCTGTAAAACGCGTAATGGGCGAAGAGAAGACGTTGCACTCCTCGTTAAGAGGTTACATTTTACTTAATCATGTTTTTTTTTGTTGTTGTTTTTTTATAATTTTCCACAAAATCCTGTAGTCATACAAGCTTCTTTCATTTCACGGCACGCTGTCTAATATTAAGGTGTTATACGATTAATATTGGACCTACACATTAATATTGGATACCTTACCTGTACTGTATTAAAAATACAGTACGGTCAGAACAAAGGAATGAAGTCATAGTAGTGATTTAAACCTTTAGTTGTGTTATAATAGTTAATAGTACAATTATATGAAAACGATAATTGCAGTATTTTTTCGTTAAGGTTGCAAAACAGAAACAAAATAGTAATTGACTCCTATATAAAATACAAAAGTTATTATGACAACATAAATTTACAAAGAGCAAAGGAACCAAAAGAAAGGTCATCTAAGTGGACACTATGTAACTGTGTTCCTCAAACTAAACTGAACTTTAACAAGATATCGAAGGTAAAACAGTCATGAAATCAGAAAGTCAGAAATGAAAATCGTAGCCTTGTCTGGGCATAATTGCCTTTAAGATAGAATAATCTGTGCAGGGAAATTAATAGTACAATACTGAATACTGAGGTATGTTGGGGTTATTTGCCCAGTGTGATATAAAAATATCACCCGAGGGAATATTCTCTGTGAAGGTAATATTCGATCAGAAAACAAGATAGGTTTATTGGAATTGTACATTGAAGTATATTTTTAGGTAAATATAAAACAATATGACTAACTTTTTTCAGGAAGAACCGTTTGTTCAGAAGAAAAAGGGAACTGATGTTTCTGGAGCTCCTTTGGTTGACGGGAAATATCTAGAGGTATTTACTTTTCAAATATCTTCACTATCTTTTATCAAGTAAAATTATGATATAGACTTTAAGAAAATTCCGTATTTGCTAACTTATTCCAGAGGTTGTTATACCATTTTATTAGGATTGCATAAACAAAACAACCCTATTTCTAGATAGCTTTATATTAGTTTCTGGTCACATATTATTAAACAAAACAGTATTAAAGTTTATATGTTTATCTGTTTGTGTATGATTTATCAATTTTATTATTTAAGTTACTTGTAAAAATGTTTGTATACGTATATAAAAATTTATCTCTGACATTGCGTCTAATGGTATTTTGTCTCACAACGCTGATTCAGAAATCTTATGGGAGATTTGTAACTGGTTTAGTTACACAAGAAAGAGAAACAAAAAACATTTTTACCTGTTATTATTAAATGTGTGCCTTTCATTTATCTATAAATCGCTGTTTTAAAATAATAATAAAAACGTTTATTTATACATACTACATAGATACGTGTATATATATATTAATCAGGGATTCTGCATAGACTTGGCAGCAGAGTTACAGAAGGCCTCATCGCGGCATTTTGATTATTACATTGATCTAGTAGGTGATAAGAATTACGGCTCCAGAAAAGAAGATTATGGATGTTGGGACGGAATGATAGGGGAGTTAATCAGCTCTAGAGGTTGTCCAAATGGCACGAGAAAGGTACGTACAAAAATACAATTAATATATTTAATGCCATATGGTAAAGAAGAAGTCAATAGAGGAATACATGTGTAAGCTACAGATTGTGGTTAAAAAGTTCTACTTGCAGATAGAATAACCTAAAATGGCGAACATGAAACGTGTTGCCTGTACTGTGCATCTTAATTTGAAGTCCATTGTGCATGATATTATGAAGAAGAAGTCATAAAGAATTTTGTAGTATGCCATAACATACATAATTGTGCCTAAGACCATCATCTCAGCAGGAAAAAATAACGCTTCTTGGCAGAAGCTGCAAAATCTATAATTAAGACTTAATTTTAATGTTAATAGTCGTTTCTAATAAGGTATTTTTGAAGTAAAATAATAAACAGGCATGTTTTGTTATATCATAGTGTGGCAAAACAACTTATTTCAGGCAAAAAAAACAATGTTTTCTTTCACTAAATGAAATTTATCTGTACTGGTATCCTTTTAGTTTTCATTCTTATCAAAAACAAGCAAATATGACCCTGCCTGTTGAAGAAATGTTTTGCACTAAGTACCTTTATGTCAATTTTTAAAATAGCGTAATTTTGATACACATAGATGTGTTAGCCATTTCGTTGCACAATTCATATGTAATGATGATATAGATAACTATACTGTTGTAGAAAGCTGACATCGCCATTGCACCCTTAACCATTAACGAGGAAAGGCAACGTGCTGTGGACTTCACCAAACCTTTTATGAAGACGGGCATCAGCATTATGATTAAGAAACCAGACAAGGAAAAACCAGGAGTGTTTTCGTTCATGTACCCGCTTTCAAACTCTGTTTGGCTGTGCGTTATGGTGGCGTTTGTCGCCGTGAGCCTGGTTCTGTTCTTCGTCGGGAGATGGAGTCCATATGAATGGGGGGATTTGGACCCTAAAGGAGGACTACCTATTAACAATTTTAATCTGCTGAATACATTTTGGTTTTCTCTTGGTGCTTTAATGCAGCAGGGTTCTGATACTTTCCCAAGGTTGGTAAGGGTGCTAGAGTACAAAATTAGATATAACAAAGAGACAAATGATTATGTTTGCAATGAACATATCGTCGTCCTAAGCACTCGGTAGTACAAAATGTTGTACGGTCGTACAGAACATGTACGGACATACCAGCCAGATTAATCCAGTTGGCAATTTTTGTAGTACCAAAATTTTGACATATCACTGAAATTATAGAAAACTTTCCTAATAACACTTTTTGATTGTTGTATGTTTTTTCTATTTATCAATATTTTCATCTTTACCACTGTAATTGAAAACGAAATCCCATTTACACTTCATATTGGTGTTGTTTTATGTTTTATAACTTCAAAAGAATCTATATAAACATTTTCATATGCAACTGACTGTTTCATGCTTTTTTTTAATTCGTTTCTAGCAGAAAGTCACACTAAAACACTGCTTCTGTTTTGTTTCCTTGTTTTAATTTGCATTAATTTTTAAAGCATGAATTGTATTTATTACCATACTTATGTTAAAAATATGATTTTTTTGTTAGTTTTAGTTTTACTTTTTACAATATGATTTTGTCACTTTGAAGTTCTTTTCTTCAGTTTTTGTTATCAAAAAAACTAATACGATTTCTTTTTTATGATAATTATATCGAAATTTCACCAATTAACGTACCCAAAGTTGTATCAATGAACGGTTTATACAACTCTTTTTCTTCTAAATAGGGCATTGTAGCAACTGCATGCATAAATTAACGAACAAACGGACGAACGAACAAATAAAAGTAATAAATTTCAGATTCATAAATTTACATGTGATTTTTTATCGTATTATAACACTAGATTAATACATTTGCAAGAAATTTCAACCTTTCTATCTAACAATGAGATATCATGTTGTTTTTCTTAATTGCAATTATATCTAAAATATATAAATGCAAACATTTAAAGTCTGTTTATGTTTGCTGCTTATATACATGCATCAGGGTGTACAATCATCAGAAAACACCTTAATTGTTTATTTGTGTTTTATTTGTTTGTTTGTTTTTTGTTTTTTTTTAACTTTAATTAGCGTATTTGTTGAAATATTTTATTATTTATTTGCACATATATATTCGCTTAGTTTGTCACCACTGTGTATGCCTTGCTTTGATATTTTGATTACTTTTCATGATAGACCACAAGTGTATGCTGCATATATTCAAAAACACACATCCATAGTTAACCAAAACACAAAAATTGCCAAATATGTAAGAGTATCGAGAATTTATCAGTCCCTGGATGCATTTTCACCTTACTTTTATATAATATGGTTCTTATAAAGGTTTTTCAGCACTACTACAATTACCCATTGTGTAATAGTTAATAATGTGTAGGTTTACATTATAAAACTTTTCTAATAGTTACACTGGTTATAAGTCGTTTTCTCAAAACAGCTGAGTACTATATATGTATGTGTCAATAAGAACATAGTTTAGGCTAGCTACTTGTGGCCAAGGCCTGTAAAGCTGCGCATAATTATTATAAATAGCAGTACATCAGATTATTCTTCACTTTTTTTAAACATGTTTTTAATCATTTCAAAAACGTTACATGATTTATTCTGCAGATCGTATTCAGGTCGAATAGTTGGAAGCGCGTGGTGGTTTTTCACCCTTATTCTGATATCGTCCTATACCGCTAACCTTGCGGCATTTTTAACCATAGAGCGTCTAACTCCCCCGATTTCCGGAGCAGACGATCTTGTCAAGAAAGGAAGTGACATGGGCTATGGGACATTGAACAGTGGATCTAGCAAAACTTTTTTCGAGGTAGTATGTTCTAATTATTTTATTCTACAGTGTATTAGTTTATGTTTATTTAAGTTAAGTTATGTTTATTAGATTTTGAAGACAACTGATTCTGCCCATGCGACCAGTGCAGACCAAAATTAGCAGGCTTATCCGTGAAGTCTGATCGTGATCGGCATTATTTGCTATTCAGTAAGACCACATTTTGAAATATACATGGTGCTTCAGAAGGGCTTAATTTGTTGATTATGTGTCGCAATATTCCGAAAGATGCAAGTTAAGCCAATAAACATTTTCAATAATGAGGCATTATGTTTTAGAAAGAAATAGTTTTGTGCAGCACTTTAGTTCGTTTCTGTAAGTATACAATTATATGTTTGTTCATACCATTGATCGTAAAAGTGCCTTAAAATTTTGAAACGTAAATTATTAGACAAAATGAATGAAGATAATTGAGCCGCGTAACGACAAAACCAACATAAAGGGTTTGCGACCAGCATGGATCCAGACCAGCCTGCGCATCCGCGCAGTCTGATCAGGATCCTTGCTGTTCGCTATCGGTTTCTCTACTTGTTATAGAGTTTGTAATGAAACAGCATGGATCCTGATCAGACTGCGCGAATGCGCAGGCTGGTCTGGATCCATGCTGGTCGCAAACCCATTATGTTGGTTTTGTCATGACGAGGCTCATATTTACTCTACTCTTTTATTCATTCATAATTATTAGTAATCTGTTCTATATTGATCAGTTTCATGTTGTTAATTTTTTAATTTATCTTGAAATATTGAGTTCAAATCGAACTGTATACATTTTCAGACGTCAAATGTCCCTACTTATATGAAAATGTGGAATTACATGGAAGCCAATTTCGATCAAGTGATGACGACGGATGTTAAGAAAGGGGTTGAAAAGGTTCGAAATAGCAAAGGAAAATATGCTTTCTTATTGGAATCAGCTTATAATGTGTATCATAACCAAAGAAAACCATGTAATACCATGAAAGTGGGCCATAATTTAGATAGCAAAGGATATGGTGTCGCCACACCGCAACATTTCCATTTAAAGTAAGTTTATAAGAGATTTACCGAGAGATCTGTTTTTTATCAGGTAGATACTATTTGTCCCGTTTTTGTTTTTATTGAATTATGAAAGATACAGGTATGACTATCTGCTATTAGATTTTTTATGTACGGAGAATATTATTATAATTGTTTTAATTTTCCTATTTTCATTTTGACTAACAGGATGTGAATTATACATAATAAAAATTTGACTATAAATATAACACTAGAGTAAATAATTTAAATTCGTGTATTTTTCTAAAATAACCCTTAGCTATGGTATGTAGTGTTTTAGCTCCGCGGGTCGCCAGTATTCGACAAGTAGCCAATTTGTCTTTTTACATGTTTTCGCGTGGCACCTCGCAGAGCGAACGTACGACTATTTGTCACTAAGTTGCATTTTCGTGTTTTTGTCTGCGCTGTAGGGAGAAAGGCAAAAAAACACGAAAATACGACAGTATAATCATTTTCGTTTTTCTCTGGCGCCCCATGGAGAAAAAAATACAACATGGCAGTTAAACAAAAATGTTGGTGTTCTTTTAATTATTATTCATACCATTATCATTATTATTTGAAAAAAATACATCTTGACATAAATAAGCCACACTCGTCAGAAAAAAATTGTTGTATGCTCCAAGTTAAAATAAAGTTATTTGCCTTTTATTTCCATTTTCAGAAATCAGTTAAATTTAGCAGTTCTCAAATTAAGAGAAACCGGTCAGTTGATGAAACTGGAACAGAAATGGTGGTACTCTAAAGGAATGTGTGGCACCAACAAACAGGTAATTATAAATTAGAAAGAAGAATATTCTGAAAACAAAACTTTTGAAGACGAAATTAGCATACATTTTTGATAATCAAAACTTAAAAGTGCATTATATATTTAAGTAATATATATGATGATTGTATATATCTCATGAATCAAGAAAGACTGCTTTGAATCAAGAACATTGGAAACAAAGGTTCGGTATATGGCACAAAATGTTTTTGTCTAAGCGTAATCAGCGAATGATTATGCCATTGCTCAACGATTTATTCCTGTTCAAATAAAGTTTTTCTTAAAAACAATAGTAAATAACAATTTTACTGTCACTATTTTAGAATATGTTCCGATCAAAATACTGACATTTATAAAACTAAAGGTTCAGTTCGTTTTTGGGGGATTTTTTTTTTCTTGGTTCGACAATCGTCGAATTTCACATGTTGTTGATTTTTTTTACAAATATTATTGAATTTTAGTTCTATATTTCACCAAATTAACACTTACATTTTCTCTAATGACGACAGCACTGCAACACTACCTTTCGGTATATCCAGCCATTGCACCAAAATTCATAGTGATCCAAAATCACTTTATAAAGATTAATCCAAACTTTAGAACACTGCTTATTAATAGAAATACATCCATAATCACTTTCTGTGAGTTTATACATTAGGCTATAATTGACAATTAATTAAAATCTGCACTTCTTATAAAAAAACAAAGACTGTCGTTTGCCCGATATTATGTATGACAGGTGCCAAAAGCTGCTAGCTTTATGAAATAGACATCATTTTTATGTTTATTGCAGATTATCAATAACACAGGTCAAGTATATTTTAAATCTCATCTGTTTATTGAAACAAAAGTATTATAGATATATTTTAATTATGCTGCAGAATAATTACACCTAATAAAAAGTTTTCATACTGAACGAAATAAATAGATGGTTAATCTATTTTTATGGATTGTGATTGTTCGCCATGCACGTACAGCTGTGTTTACAAAAGTTCATACCTTATGTTTTATCATGTATGATACACTGACAGAAAATAAAGACTTTGAATTAGAATTTGAAATTCTAGTTTGTTCGGTATTTTTATTCTAATGTCATCAAATTTTAGCGTGTTTTTTAATATCATCGACTTCTAGATTTTTGCGATTATCATCGAATTTTAAGGTTTTTGCTCAAAACAATTTGATTTTTAAATGTTTTTAGCCGATTCTAAAAAAAAATTCAAATATCATCGAAATTTAGTTTTTATGTAAATCATTGGATAATTTTGACGTACACTGTGTAAGTATGGTTTGAGTCGATTGTATATAATATTTTTTTCAAATATCATCGAAATTTTGTTTTCACATAAAACATTATATGAGCCGTGTCACGACAAAACCAACATAATGGGTTTGCGACCAGCATGGATCCAGACCAGCCTGCGCATCCGCGCAGTCTGATCAGGATCCATGCTGTTCGCTTGCAAACCCTATAACAAGAAGAGAAACAGATAGCGAACAGCATGGATCCTGACCAGCCTGCGCATCCGCGCAGTCTGATCTGGAGCCATGCTGGTCGCAAACCCATTATGTTGGTTTTGTCGTGACACGGCTCATATAATCATGACCAATAAATGAGCCGCGTCACGACAAAACCAACATAATGTGTTTGCGACCAGCATCGATCCAGACCAGCCTGCGCATCCTCGCAGTCTGATCAGGATCCATGCTGTTCGCTATCAGTTCCTCTACTTGTAATAGAGTTGGTAAGCGCACAGCATGGATCCTGATCAGACTGCGCGGATGCACAGGCTGGTCTGGATCCATGCTGGTCGCAAACGCACTATGTTGGTTTTGTCGTGACGCGGCTCAAATTATTTTTCAGGATGCCACGACGAGTGCTCTAACCCTCAGTAATGTGTCAGGAATATTCCATATTCTTGTAGGGGGTTTGTTACTCTCAATGATTGTTGCCTTATGTGAATATGTTATACATCAACGAATACGAAAACTTCGTGAAAGAGGGAGAATGAAAAAGGCAAAGATAAAACTTTATTTATATATTTGTTTTCTTTTGTTTCACTTAAAGTTTGTGAAAAAAAGGGATTTTTTTTGGGGAAAAAGAACAACGCTTTAAAATTTTTTTCCCCTTTCCCAAAATGGAACGGGTTAAACCAAAGGGGGAAAAGGGGGCTTAAAATCGGAACCAACGTCAAAAAAGTAGTCGAAAATTTATAATGGAAATATTTTCAAAAACATTACGGGAAAATTTTTATCAGTTGAAGCTTTTGGGTCAAGGTTTTTGTTTTTTTGGGGGAAAAATGTAAAGGGATATAATAAGCCATAAAAAAGGTAAAGATATTTAAAGGGGGGAGAATTGCCCAAGCTAGGAAATTCTTTGCCATCGCTGAACAATATTTTTTAATCATAAATTTTGTGGTTTTTTTACTTTTTAAAAAAATCATAATTGAAAAGTTGCCCTCAACATCTTTTTTTTAAATTCAGAGGTTTTAGTCGGTGCTTTTATCACTTTTCTACTTTGCGAAGTCTGATAAAAAAAATAATGTATGAAAAGATTAGTGGTTTGTTACCAAGGCGACTAGCATCCTCAAAGTAACGCCACATATGAAAGAGCATTAACTGTCACCTTTAGAAAAATAATGCTTAACAGAAGCCTGATAACGGTAGTATTGTTGTAACATGCACCTAAACAGATGCAAATTTATCAGTGGCATTTACTTCCAATTACTATTTGGGTTGACTTTTTTAAAAAGCTTATACAGAAAAGATAAAATAATAATTTTTTTGTCACAATGAAGCTCCAAACCCGTGCATTTTGTAAAAAGCCCCTAAAGTTAAAAGAAAAACGGGGTTTGTGACAAGAAAAATTTTGTTGTGTTTTTAAATTTTTTCTGTCTTAAAATTTATGAAAAAGGCCAAAAACTATTTTGTTAATGTTTTGAAAAAATAATTCGTATTTTTTCGGTATTTATTTTGAAAATAAAAACGGAATTTTTGTGGGTTTTTTTTTCCCCTAATTCGGTCCCATTTAAATCAAAACATTTATTATTTTATATTAATTTAATATAAAATTTTTTATATTTCAATTAAAGAAAAAAAATCAAAAGCTTTTGCACGGATATACTTGCAGGTAAATATATATCATCCAGTTTGAAGCTTATTATTGCAAATTATTGGTTTTAAATATAGACAACCTATAAACCACCCCCTTTAAAATTTTTCGTTTTAAATAAAAATTCAGGGTTGGGAACATTAAATACATTAAAATTTTTAAAAAGTTTTTTTCAAAGTTTTAAAAGGTTTGACAGTATTCTAAAATTTTTGTATAGCGTCATACGACATTAAATCATTTCGTTTAGGGTTTACCTCTTTCTATCATGGAAAACATTAAACACGCCTATTATCCATCCAACATGTTTATTCATATTTATGATTATGACTTTTGTCATTGGTTTATATTGCTTTGTATATTTCGAATGATGTTATATTTCAGCATTGTATATATATTGCACCTTTTTTCTTCAAAAATGAATAAAATTTGTTTGTTTTGATTGTATAAGTTTAATAGGTCGCTCGTTTTCAATTTGTTGCAAATGCTATACATCCGAGTACATGTAAACACTTCTGGAATTGTTTGAATTTAACCACTGACCTGCTGAATTGTTTTTTAAATGGACTTGTCCAGCGTCCATCTTTTAAACTGTCCATTAGCATTGTATGGGTAAATTAGGATGAAAATTTAAAGTTGTTACATGTTAAAACCAATAGAAAAGAGCCTGGTCAGACTGCATCAATGTGCTGGCGGCTGACACCGCTCTATACTAGTGGCAAATGCTAATAAAATAACTGTAGCTTACAAAAGGGTGACGATCAAGAACTAAACTTATATTTGTTAAAATTATGTGTACAATCGAAGGTAGAAAATGACTGACACAAAGGACAAATCAAACATTCCCATTTTATTATTACTTGTTTTGGAACATTACCGTGGAGAAAAAAAAATTCCTGAGTCTTCCATTGTAGAAAAATGTTAAATTTCAATGTATAGTTTACATTACATAGTTTAAAATCGTGGTTTTCAAAACCGGTAATTCGATTTGCTTCACCTTAATTCCAGAGTACAAATGCGCGTGTTATTTGTGTTAAATTTCAAATAATTCAAAGGTTACGTTCACTCATTTCATATCAAAGTGATTCAATGTTAAAGGAAGATGATTCACCGTTAATAAAGTGTTGATATATTTATATGTTTTAATATTCATACAATTGTATGATAAGGTGTGAGAGTGAGAAACTAATGTTTAATTCGTAAAACTTTATATGTTAAGACGTTTTTAAACCATAAATTGAAGAATGTGATTTAAAAGAATATACAAATATACAAATATGTAAGAAAAGTGAAAATAACATCAAATCGCTTCGTTGATTAGAATTATTAAGACACACTAAGGAATCAGGACAACTATTCATAATTAATGTATACTTTTTTTCCGGAGACAATTTATAGAAAAAATATTAAATGTTCTTTACGGGACTCCACTGAGGTTTTTTTTTTTACTTGACGGGACGGGAAATATTTTTACCGAGTTTAGTGTAGCATTTGATGTAGGTTCGGATCAAATACTTGCGTGCAAAAAAGTTGTAGAAAATTTGCTTATCCGGGTTTTTCACAATAACCATTTCTATTGTGCAAATATAACCATTTCTATTGTGCAAAATTACATAAAATGGATAAGCGTTAGAGCGTTTTTTTACACAAATCTGGCAACAAAAGCACGAACACATCGATATTCATATCAATTCTGACTATATTTCTTTATCATCTTTAGCAAATTTTTCCATTTTAAGTGCTTCACCTCATCTATTTAAAATGTCATTTTTTTGTTATTAGGCTTTTTGACCTTAGTGGAGCTCCTTTAAGAATTCATTTACTTGAACAGTGATTTATTTTACGACAACTTCCCCAGTTTACACATTAATTTTGTTAAACTTTGCTGTTTTTGTCTTAAGTCAACAATTGTCAGCAACACTATTACAGAGGCATATATCTTGAATTAACCTGGTCTGTAGCTGTGCCAAATTTTAACAACTTGGTTGATAACTTCTTCAAACACATATAATGTCTACAACATCCTAACTGGTAAATGGGTTGATATGTCATTTGATATGTTATAAATATTTTTGTTTTTCACTTCTAGTGATATCTTTTTCTGCATGTAAATATCTTTTGAATAAATTGCATTTTGATAATGGGCTTTCACGTATTTATTCTTTCTTGAAAATATTGAAGACTATTTATTGCGTTCTTCACTAGGCTTAGTGTTGTTATATTGTTCTGGTCCTTCGACATCACTGATTCCAGCACGTTGAGTGTTGAATATTGAATAAGTCTAATGCCGGTGGGGCGTGAGAGATCTTGCACTCTTTCATTATCCCTCATGTACAGACTCAATTAAACAGTTTCTGTCTGCAATTTTCATGTAATTTTGCTGAATTTTATGCTTCCAAGAAATCACTTTTTTCCAGATATATAAGCTATATATTGGAAAGTATTGATTTTGATTTATTGGTTTCAATTAAAGGTTGACTTTAGTTTTGATTGAAGAGGATAAATCAAAAAAGTTCCTGGCACGATGTTCTACGGTAGTCAGAGCATCCAACTAATGGTCTTACTTTTCAATATAATCGCCCTCTACATCAATGCACTTTGCCCACCTGTGCTCAACTTGTTTAACCCTTCAAAATAGAACTCTCTATTTTGGTCCTACTTTTCCTACCTAAAAGAACTCATTGACCGCCTCTATGACATATTCCTTGCTTCTAAAACGTCTACCACTAAGCTTGGTTTCAGTTTCGGAAATAGGTAGATGTTAGAGGGGACAAAGTCCGGAGAATATTGGGAATGAGGAAAAATTTCAAAACCGCAGTCAGTTGCGGCAGCCATCGCGACTTGGGATGTGTGAGCTGGCGCATTGTCGTGCAGGAGCCGCCTTGAGTCAGTTTGCCCCTCCTTTAACGCGCAATTTCTTGACGCAGACGTCTAAATTCGTCTGCATAGTACGTACCGTTTATGGTACGACCTTGCTCAAGATAGTCAATCATGATTATCCCTTGACTATCCCAAAAACATTGAAGCCATCATCTTCCCTGCTGATGGCGCTCTCTTGTATTTCTTCGGAGGGGGGCGAGCCAGGGTGCTTCCATTGCATTCTCTGTTTTTTAGATTATGGAATGAACTGTGGACCCATGTTACGATCCAGTAGATAAAATCAGGTTCATCCTCGTAGCGAGAGTAAAGATATCTTGAAATGTCAAACCTGGTCCGTTTCTGGTCGTCAGTCAACTGTTTGGGTACCAATCTAGCGGAAACCTTTAACATGCCATAGACATCAGTCAGAATTGCCTGAACTGAAAGCTTATACCCACTTCCCTAGCAATACTTCGCAGGTCTCGCCTTCTGTCGCACATGACCATATCGTGCACAGCTTCGGCAGTTTCATCTTTGGTGGCCTCTTTTGGGTACCCAGGCCGCTCATCATCTCCAATGGCCTCCCTGCCCCTCTTAAATTCAGCAGCCAATTTTTTCAGTGTTATAGGAAGGGGACTCCTTCCAAAGTGTATCCATGAAGTCTTCATGGGTTTTGGGGTGGGGAACATCTCTGTCTTACAGAGGTACTAAATGACGACTCTCTCTCTCTGATTTCAACTTTCACCATTTGACTAATTGACACACCCCTCTACTGATCAAAGTGTGTTTTATGTTACTTAGTCTATGTAAATCCGCGTGTAACTCGGGTCAGTAATCTTCAATAAGATATCGGTATAGACGTATCGTGTGTAAATGTCAGTATAGTGGCTAGAAATATATCGGGCCGAGAACTTTTTGATCATACCTTGTATAACCCTCATACTGTTTTGTATACTGGGCTTATTTTGTTTTCACTTTAATTGTGTGTCAATTGTTGTTTGAAAAGGGATAATTACAACAAAAATGATATTGAAGACCGTAAAAATTGTTTTGTCTGTCTCTGTTTTGTCGGCATAGACACTATAACATAAAAGGGAGAGTTGCATTCACGGAAAGAGAAAGAGCCTCCATAAGTTCCCAATCATACAGAACCTCTAGAACGGTAACCAACAGGGCACCGGGCAGAAATGAGCAAAATGAAATCATTGCCCAAATCAAGCCTTGCCAATTTATTAGGTAACTCAATGTAGTTTGATTATCTGATTATCATCGATTGAATTATGTTATCTAAGAAACTTTACATGAACTAGTTTTCCGTTGTTCCGAAAATATCGAAATATATGTGAAAGCATAATTTTATATTGTACTCTACTGACACCAATATACGAGTCATCTAATTTAAAACAAATGATAATATTACTTTACAGACATGCTAATGTAGACTTCAAGTTTTAGGGTCGCAAAATCAAAATTTAAGTATCGAAATTATCATTTATAAAAAGTCAATTCATGTTTGCAGACGTATTAAATATAATATATAATATTATTGTCGTGAGAAAATACTAATGTTGGCACTTTAAATCAATAAGACACCATAAGAAAGCATAATATGGCACAAAGCAACGAAGCAATTTGGCCCCGTTATACAACAAACAAATAATGATCTAATAAAGACGGGAAGTAAAAAAGAAAAATGATTTATTTTTTCTAATAATGACACACATGCAAGATAGTTTTATTATAAATAAAAGCAAAGATTTTGAAGCGTTAAGACCAAATAAGTTTTATTTATACTAATATTTTTGTTTATTCTGTTAATAACTCAATCAATCGTTTGGACATATCTACTTTCAAACTGTGAAGGCATTGAATAATTGGAACAAAATATGGCAAAAACAAATGTATGTATATTCAGATAAATCAGTAAAAAAATCATAACTTTGTAATTTATGCAGCAGACTGGTAATAAACGTCCAGAACAGTAAAATTGAAAATAACTTACATGTATTCGTTGTTAAACACATACTTCTGTCTTATTTTATAGAGATGAAAAACATTTTCGTAAATTATAACAATGTGTCTTGAAGATTTTATATATCACTGATAAAACTCAGTATTTTACTGATAAGCGCAAAATCAAATTACAGCATGGCGAATTTTTGCTATTTGGCCAGCGAAAAGCCCTTAAAAGTTTATAGATTCATATACTGAGGGCATATAATCTTACATTTTAATTGCATAGTTTGCTTTTGTCAAAATCAGGATAGAAAACAAACAGATCATATTGTGTAAACTGGCAGTAGTTTTCGGTTAAGTAGAAAAACGTTGGATACACGTTTGACAGTGTTGTCAGCCAAATAGGCATCATAATTGTCACCCGTGATTCTTTTTTATAATTGAAAAGAATAAGAATACTTATGTATTTAAAACAAAAACGGATCTAAATCTTGCTTGTTTGTATGTTTGTTTGGTTTATATGGCGCAACAAAACATTTTAGGTCATATGGTGCCGGAACAGGAACTTTGATTTTGGCTATCCTCAGGTGTTAAAAAAATAGTAAATTAAATTTGATTTACATGAAGGTTTTGTTAAACTTACAGTGATCCAATACTAGTTAGTATTCAAGTTAGCCATAGATGATGATTTAATGATGTGTTTCTATATATACAAAGATTCATTAAAATATTGTCAAAATATACACAAATATCTCTTCCAATTCCGCGTTACGTAACACATGTTTAAAAAAAACATAAAAATGATGACAATTTCCGTGCTTTGTCTACATCAAAAACTTTTTTCGTTTACATACAAATGTTCCCCCTCTTTCATTGAAAATCTAATATACAATTGTTATCCTTTATCCTTTACATGTGGTTTTCCATTCATTGTTGACTTTGAGTCGCTTGGCGGTTTTTTATCCGTTGGACTCGGCTTGTCTTTGGCGTCATTTTTTGCATTGTCTTTAGAAGCGTTATTAGCTTTCTCTGGGTCCTTACCCGATGGTCTCACTTTTGCTTTCTTGTTTACCACACACACAACTGTTACCACGATAATAATAATCAGTCCGACAATTCCAGCAACAATACCACCAATCAACGCAGCATCTAAATTTGAGAATTTGAATGAACAGCATCATTGAATTGTAATATAGTAGATAGGATTTGAAGACATGTACTATGAACCTCATGCGAGTCTCAAAAACATATAAACAAAATAAATATTTGTATGCGTTCTCTTGTCGATTACATAAAAAAACTAATATACATGTTTGACTGACTGGCTGACCGACTGACTGACTGTATTACGTCAAATGTACATATTTTATATCATTTAATGTCTAAATATACCATAAAGTGTACATACCTACAGATGATCCACCAGTCATAGCACTCATCGTGCCATTTGAGGGGTCCTTAAATGATAATGTCGTAAATGTTAAGTATGAATTCTTTTTCACATATAAAAGAAATAATATTTTGGCTTGTTAATTCTTAAATAATAAAAATCATTGATTTATTATAACAATTTGAACGCGTTATTTTTATTTTTGTTTGTTTGTTCTGTATATTCGGGTGTTACCCCAATTTTAATAGATTTTCGGTTATAATATGGCGGCCAGATCACATAATCCGCTGAAGTTCCTGGATAACTAACCAGCAATAACCATTTTCTTCGCACATGACTGACAACTTATACCACGTGATTTTTGACAGAAAAAAAGACCGTTCAAAGTCCGAAGTCGCTTCATCCGTTTACCTTATCATTGACAACAATGTATAGCAGGATATTTCTATTATAAGATATATGAAAAATTGTTATATTAAGTTTTAATTTAAGTGCAACATATCGTTTGACTTTGTAATCGAATTGTTGCTATTTTGTTATATTACAATGAATCTAATGACATTTTCTCTTACATTCATCATATTGTTATATTTACGTAGAAATGTCTGTCGCAAATTAGTAAATTTAAGATACACAACCATCCCTCTGTTATTACTTACCTGGTCCGTAGAGAGGTCAGGTTTGGCGGTTGTTTTATCATTTTTGTCTGTATTTTTGTCTGTTGCAACAGGGGCAACAGATGTTTCAGTGATTTTAGTTTCTTTTGTAGTTTTCACATCGGTGGTAGTTTTATCAGTTATTGTAGTTTTTACCTTTGGACTTGTCTTAGAGGTCTTAGCCTTCGTGGTAGTGGGCGTTGTGTTGGGGTCGCCAACGTAGTCGATCTGGACCTGTAGAGACCCGGTGCCTTCGGCTCCACAATGATCAGTTACCTTGAAGTCAAGTGTGACTGTTTGTCCGCCTACTGGAACAGTTATCGTCGATTGCACTATGACATCTCCTGGGGTTCGTAAATGGATGTTTAATAAACATTTATAGAAACATGTTTTTATTATCAACAGATAACTGAACATGCAGTTTATTGCGAATAAGAGCATTTTGAGAATTAAACAATTGAAAACAAAATGTATGTACGGTTTTTAAGCGGGAAGGGGTTGGGACATTTATATTTATTTATTCATTTATTTATGCATTTATTTAATTATTTATTTATTATGACTATTTTGAAAATAAAAAGGCGTTCTCTTGCGTTAACGGTTGTTTTCTTTTGTGATTATTTTAAACAAGTCCTGGTAAAATATAATCAAATTTTATCTCCACGGAAAAATTCTTTTATGACAATTTCTATCAAGAGCTTTCCTTACAGATTTAAGATTGTCTATATGTTAGCTTCAGGCAGGCTTTTGATGAATGTTTCATTGAAATTCCTAATCGAATTCGCAGTCGCAATTGAAATGCTCTTTTTCTATAGACGGTGTTTTATATGAGTTTCTACAATATCAAAATATTTTAATATAGATACACTTTAAATATTGAAAGGAAATAAAATTATTCTAACATCCAAAAGCTGGGAAGATCCAATTGGCAGGCTAAAATTTTACATGAAGTGCACATAAATAGAGATAGTACCTGTCTGGGTATTGAACATAAAGAAATCATTTTTAGTAGTCATTTCCATCTTTAAATCTGCCACATCAGCTGGATCCGCGTCATCTACCTTTACCGTATAAATTGTAGTCCCCACGTTGATATCCATGCTGATTTTCTTATCCGGCATTGGATCAAATTTTGGAGCTGTGTCTGGAAAATGTATAACATGTATTTGCATTTAATACAAATATACCAACTGTGTACGTGTATGACTTGGCATACTCATGACTCGATCCTATTCTTAGAGAGCTTAGTGGTTCTGCCTAAACAGATCATCCCCCGTTTTTTAGCGATCATTCAAACGGAAAGTCATGAAGTCATATAATGCATATACATTCATAATGTATATGCATTATATCCTTTTTTACTGATATCTCATTTTGCAAAGATTATAGCTTGAATTGATTATTGTCTTCAAAATATTAAACAAAATAGCTAATAACAAAATGATAATGAAAATGGTTTTACCTACGTACTATAGCCACAACGTTAGGTCATGCATACACTTTAAAACTGTGCGATTTTCTCTAATAGTAAAAATATATTTACTTGGTGCTAATGTCGCCTGAATTCCGTACGTTCTTGACCCTTGGTCAAGACCTCCGCTAAAATCTACAGAGTCTCCGACTTTGAGATTATCATCGTGGGCAACTTTCCATATACCGTCATATGAAGTCCCGTCGGTATACTCAATCAGTGAGTCCCCGGGAGCGTACCTTGAGAGCAAAACAAAAACAAGTATAAAGTTGACACCAATATTAACATTTCACTTCAAGAATTATTACTCACACACTGCCACGTATACTTCAATATCATTTAAGAACTATGATGATACACACAACAAAACATTTAATTCAATTACCGTATTCTAGATCTTTATACTTAACTAACTAATCATCTAAAATAAATATAAACGTTTATTATAAAAGAGTTACGGTTATAAATACAATTGTATCGTTCGTTTATGCAACAAACCATTTTGACAGTATTCCATAACATGTACGATTGTGAGACTTTCAGAAACATCGATTTTCATTATAGACTCTAGTTTGTTTGTTTGTTTGTTTGTTTGTTTGTTTGTTTGTTTGTTTTCGAGTTTTCTTTCTTCTCTTTTGGTTTTTTTTTTTTTTTTTTTGTTTTTAAGTCATTTACATATATCCACATATTTTTATTCATTTTTTTAATCTTAATAATCATGTTAAGGTTTAATGCAATATTTAAGCATTTGAATTTTTCATATAGAATTTTAATGTTACTTTTGAAGCCATATATCATGTTATCTATTATTTTACTTACCAACCAATGACGTCATCTTCTTCAGTAGACAAACGTTCTTTATCTGGGACATCAAAGGTTACAAAGCCACTTTTTCTATTTTTATCTGTACAGAAATAAAAACATAATAACATATGATCTATTATACATCATGTTGTGGGAATAATAAGGAAAAATGTCTAGTTTCATAACGGGTATTTATTTAAACAATTCATTAAAGTATTTACATTTATTTTTAAGGTTTAACTTATTTAATGCCTAATGCACGTGTGACATTAGAATCTCGTTATATTTTGTATATAATTGTATTGATACATCATATTTGCCTTAAAATTGTTGCGTTTTTTTATCTCTACTTTCGGTTTGCTACCACTTTGTAGTTGTTATATATTACACGTTATAAAATCACTGCTAATCTTGCAAAAATGATTGAAAGTACTGTATCTGAAATGCATTTTGAATTTTGATCATAGATAATTAATCTAAAATATTTGAAATAACGGATACAGGATTTTATTTCAATTATATATAATTATATTGGAACACACAAATTTACAAAACCCCAGGTCTTGAAATTTAAAGTACATTTTCGTCAATACTTTATAATGCGACGGCAATAAAACTTATTCTTCCCGTGCGGAACAACATTCTTTATTGGTGGCAACGTTTGATATTGAATTGACATTTTAATGGTACATCATCTAACATCATTACTTTCTTTATACATTTCAATGATTTGATGTAGTGGACACACGAGCATTTTTCCGGGGCAATACTTGATCGCTTAGATACAACTGGGCGATACAGTAAGAACGGCAATAACATTAATGTGGGAAAGAAAATAAGGAATAGCCTAAACAATTCAATGAATTTCATTTCATTTTAAGTGAATATTTAAAGTGTCGGGGTTAAGTATAATCATGCTGTCGGTAATTGATGATGAAGTATTCATTTCAAGCAACTTGAGAAAAAAAGCAAACTCTTTCATCTTAAGTAAAAATTTTAGATAATCATTTTTTGATAGGAAAAATAACTAGTGTAATGTATAATAATCCCATTGAGAGAGTGGATGTGCTTCATATTTTATATAATGAAATAATATTAATATCAATATATTTTTACAAAGTAATGAAAAGTGTATCGAGGTGCATCTTTACAAAATAGATTTATTTATTTATAAATTTATTTATTTATTTTTATATTTATTTATTTATTTTATTATTTAATTATTTATTTATTATTTTCTAAATTTATGTTATTTTTTTTTATTTTACTTCATTACATAAAAGAAATTAATGAGTATATTACGAATTAAGATTAATATTCCATTTAAATTCATTACATAAAATAAAAATTTGAGTAAACCTGTATTAAGAAGTAAGATAAATTTATTGAACTAGCTGGATGAAATTATGTGATGAGAGCCTATTTTTTCAACCATTTCAATAAATTGAATAAAAAAGAAGCCTTACAAATACATCATTCAACTTAGCACAAACATTAAGATACTGTTTACAGAGAGACTAGAAGAATTGCCGCGCTTATAGTGCAACGTTCACAACAACAATCACTGTAATAAGAAGCCAAGTCACAATAGTTACAATATGCAAACTCACACTAAATATTATTTTCAATACGCTAAATAACGTCTTTACGCTTTGTATGAATAACGCAAATGACGTCACGTTAAAAATGCACGACCGTGCAATACTATTTCAAGCAGAATTGGTATGCAGTAAATCCCAAAATCAATTTATGAACTTACTTGTTACGGTGTATTCATTGAACCCAATTAGTTTGAATATTTTGCCTTTTTTGTCGACAGGTCGCCATATTTGTAGCTCTATTTTACCGTTGTCACCAATGGAAAAATCCCATCTTTTCACCGTACCACAACAATCAAACCTGTACAAGTCACCATATACTACGTAACCATATCCTGTTAAAACAAGAGAAGTAAATAATATAGATATATGTATGGATGGATGGATGGATGGATGACACCACAGACAGATTAATTAAAGAGCATACAAATTTATTTTACCATACATACCAAAACTGGGGATGACATAAAACTTGGAAATGCATTTCTTCCTATTTCCACGGTAGACCCTTTGTTAAAATTCAAGTTCAACAACACGATGTAAACATTAATCAAAACGACTTATTTTAAGTATGCTACCAGCTTTAATTATTGATATCAGGAAGAGAGTTATAAATATTGGCGGTGCCAAATAGTTAGTGATTGCTTCATTAATGAAATATAATGTAACTTTTCTTTTGTTTTGGATTTATTGGACAATATGTGTTGGTTTTGTAATTTGTCCTCTGATTGTTAGTGCATATTGTCATATGTTGGTGTCACAGTAGTTTTCTTAAAATGAAAACTGATCACGGTTAATTCAATAAATGAATTAGGACTTTTATACGTATTTACAGTTAATTATCATTCATAGTTAATTATAATATTCATAAACACTATATGACGTAATGTCTATCTATACCTTTGTCAGCGTCAAAAGCTTTGTCAAATGAATGTGGATCATCGGGACCGGCTGTGCTGTCGTCAGTACAAGCTGAAATGAAATCAGTGTTAACAATTGTAAAATCATCTTAAATATGCTGTGGTCAAACTCATATAAGGGCTTACAATGTACAAGTAAATTAAAAAGTCGATATCCGGACGCAGTTGAATACTGCAAGTTTGTTATGGCGCTTCTCGTTGGATAACCATGGCGTTGATATAAGCTATATACACGGCTGTTGTGAAATAAGGTAATTTCATGTTTTCCTTTAAAACAAAAGTTTGCTATATAATAAATTCGTTAATAAAGATTCCTAACTGATATTTTGGCCGTTAATAAACGTTTGTTTCTATTATTATAATGTATCCAATATAACCATACAAATATCCGTTAATAGAGAGGAATTTAACCTGTCAAAATATTCATAACTACAAAAGTAATACTAGTAGTTTAGACATATGAAGATGGGGTTTAAGCAACCCGCTTTACTAGAGATAAATTATAATAAAACATATACATTTCGCTGTTACTGTAAAATTCCAATAATTTGTACATAATTAAGTTTCAATAGAACTTTTATGACTTTGATCAACTATGGTATATTTATTTGATAAAAAATTATTGTTAATACTTAATAATTGCTGGCGTTTGATCCCAAATTACAAATAAAGCAGTACGCCTTTAAATACAAATTACGCTTAAAGCAGCACGTCTTCAATTACAAATTACGCTTAAAGTAGCCCGCCTATGATTGCAATTTACGCTTAAAGCAGCACACCTTCATATGAATAAAATTGATCTTCCAGAAATAAACTTTATACAAGTCATTTATAGTTTAAAAAGTGTTAACGCATTCAGGTGAGAGATACAATTTTTTGTGTGCAAAAATTGATATAATTATCAACACCGCCAATTAACCCCGTCACTAACAGATTAAGAGAAACATCTCCAAACGTTTAGTATTTTAGGGAATTTTTGTTGAAATTAAGCCTTATATCACGTAGAAGTGCAAATTCGGTAACATGAGTTTATTTCAAATTTCGTAACAACTAATACATATATACAGGCATGCTGCTTTAAAATTAAATAACAGAATTGAATAGAATCATAATTTATGACAAATTTTCGTGCATGATTTACGCTGAAATGAATTTAAACATGGAAAATTATCTAAAAACAATAAAGGCAGCCATCATCACAACCTCATTTTGATTAAGCAGTACATAATTTTTGTCTGAATAAAACGTTATAGCAAATTACATGTCATTGTCGCAAGTAAAAAAAAACAACAGAAACGAGTTTTCAGAACAGAATTAGGCCATAAAGATTTTTCATATAAGAATTCATAATAAAATGCTGAAATATAATATTAAAAAGTTATGTAATTCTTATCTGGATGGGGAAATAACGACATATAACACATATATCTTTTACATGTGGTATTAATCAACAGTTCAAGTTAATCCAATTTTGGTCAAATGCAGAAATACAGCAGAAATGATGTTTAAAAATATCAAAGCATCTTTTTAATATGTCAAAGTCATAGTTCGCTTTCAGTATTAACAGTTATAGCAACAATGTTAAAAAATTGATATAAAATAACACTCATTTACTTTATCATATTTCTCCGTTCATACATAAATATCGAAGACGCATTTTAATTTAAAATAGATTTTGTGTTACTTCTGTAAGATTGACGATTTTAAAAACAAAAAAGAGTTCTGTCTGTTATTCTGTTAAAGGGGGTGCTTTTTTCAGTTGGCGTTTCAATCAATTTCTTTTCAACGAAAATGCTCTCAACTCATCTGTTAATCAACACATGGTAAATGTGGTTAAATGTACCGAGATATTTGTTCAACGAAATCGTAACTTTACCTGTTCACATTCCTATATTTCAGACACTTATTAAATGACATTTTCATTAAGAAAATTTAAACGTTTAAGTTATCTTAAAATATATATAATAAACAAAAATTGGAAAGATAGAAGCTTAGGTGCATTTTCACTAACAGCTGTTATGAATATTTTAAAGCCATTTTGAGCAAATATTACTGTACTAAGCATATTATTTGTTAAAATAAAAGAAAATAATACACTTTGACCACATACAAATGTATAACTGCGTATATGGTTGATCTCAAATATAAAAACATAAGAATTGTGATTTTTACAAAAATCAAAATATTGTTAACAGGCACATAAAACTTTGGTAAGGACCACGGTCCTAAGATAAGCATTTGTGTAGTCCAAAGTTTTGTATGAAAAAAAGCAAAACTACTTCAAATGCGTGCCATTATTCACCTTTATTAATTTCATGACATCATACATGAGTATTTTAAAGCTTGAATACTATTATGTAAGAAAATTCTTATAGCAGTATAAAATTGTTAAATTTTTCACGTTTGAAGACACGGCTTCGTAAAAGCGAAAAATGTGTTTCCGATGTAAAATAAGGTATATAAGATAATTATTGAACAAGCATATTCTGATGGCATGTTATCTAATTTAAAATAATCTAAGGAATATGATATATATATGTCCATCGGGGAAAATTTTTAATCTGTTCTGAATAAGAAACCAACATTTTATCATAAACGTTCTGGTTATGATAATATAAGAAAATATAATAATGATTTTAATTGAAATACTTACAATTACCCTGAGCAAACGTCGTCTTGGTAAACAGAATAAAAACGAATAAAATGTCCAAATATCTCCGAAATCTCATGATGTACCAAGCGGAAATATATGCCAGTACTCGAACGACATTTGTGAGGCTGTGACGAGCTGCAAGTGCGGTAATGTTGTAACGCAATTACAAACTGGGGGAGAGTATAAAACGATCAGCAAAACCAGACCTTAGAGCTTTACAACCACAAATCTACATAATCTACAATCATTAAGTACTTAAAACAACCGTTCTTTCAGATCTAAGGTAAAAGAATTTTAGATAAACAACAGTACGGTCAAGACAATAAGTTGGCGACGATCGAAATACGCGAACTTAGTAGAACAGTAAGCAATAATTGTTGCTACGATCGCGGTAAACATCATCATCTATAACAACACCATTTCCATGATGAGGAATTTCACGTACTTTAATAGTAATAAAAGTTACATTAGAAACTAGCCGTACGGAGATTTCATCAGAGTTTCACAAAGAATTCAAAGGTTACCATGAACAATAAAACGTGTAACATTGCCGGGATTTTCTTAATTACCATGAAAAAGCAACAATATATCCGGCTATGTTAGAGCTTAACTACTGTTGTCAACGAGTCATAGGCAATATAGATCAGTAGAACAATTGTTATAAGTAATGGATCAAGTTGGGGAAAAACTTTCCAGTTTAATTCTAAATGTCTGTATTGATATGAATAATTCACGTTTAACTTTTCGAAATAAGATTATTGAAAATAAGACAGTAAAATAAATGTTTACATACATTGAACAGAAACAATTTTCATATTATAAAATCTCAGGAAAGAAAATGTTTTAAGTTTCAAGAAAAGCAATACAATTTTTTTTACGTTTTTGACCTGTTAAATATGCATACATAAAAGGTTTTGAACGCTAGATATAGAAATGAAATACAATGTATCTTTCTTAAATTTATTCTTTTTTTTTTTTTCTTTTATTTATTTATTTATTTTTTTTTTTTTTTTTGAATATCCGATGTAACATCGGTAATTTCGGCCAACTTTCCGAGAATTTATCCTGAATGAGCGTTTAAATGGTTGTAAACTCATATTTGCAACGGAAGCTCTGTGGTTAAAGTATTCGTGTTAAATGTATCGGGTCTACTTATCGAAGAAAAAAAAAGATTGTTTTTAAATGTTTCCTCCTTGTGTAATTATTCAAGATACGTGAAGAATAAAATTAATGGAAATTCACCGGATTTATGGCAACATAATTCAGCTCAAAATATATCAATCATTTCAAACGGATACATATTTACGGAAGATTAATGGGTCTATTCAGGTCGATCGCACGAAGGAGCTCGTTTGTTATCTTCCATCTGTGAAGTTGGAAAGTTCCACATAAACTTTCACAGTCTCGTTCTGTTTAAAAAGCAAAACAAACAAAGGAGCTGTGAAAAGTCATGATATATGTCCTCGACTCTCAAAAGCATAAGTACAATAATCTATTGACCTATAACGTGTACAGAAGCGTGAAATTGAATATATAGACTAAGTACATAAAACATAAAAAAGTAAAAAATTAGGTTATTGGTGTTCACTTTTCTGAATCCTAAGACTAAAAATGAATACTTTGATAATGAACAGATACAGTACTGGTAAACTGCTGGTAACTGCTGTACAGCCTGCAAAGAACGATGCGGTGGCTAAAATGTGCTCTGGTAAGTTTAATGTGGCTTACTAACATGAAAAATGAAAAGTGAAAACACACCTACACAACAACCAACCTCTGAACAGATACATATTTTTTTGAATTATCAACAATTGCAATATAGTTTAAATGCTTTGCGTTTTACTCGTGAAAAGTTGCTTGTGATGGTTGCTTGTGATGCTAAATTAGTATGACCTTACCTACCGTGGTCCTAAAATTTGTCGTGACTTTCATTGAATTAAAACGTGTGGTTGGCTGTATGATGACTTGGTTAAAAATGATAAAATGAATTAAGTACGACATAACCTAAATTTTGTGAAAGCAGATTATATACTAGTATTAATTTCTTTGAATTTGAATTTTTGGTCTTATGTTGCAACGGTGTTTTATGGGAAAAATAAAACAAAATAAAAGAAATCTCAATGGCCTAAGGCACTGGAAGTTATAGAATTACATTGTATGGTTCCCCATATATCCCGTTGAATTAACAATTTACTTAATTTAAAAAAAATACAAAATGAACGATGCATACATATAATGTATTAATTACACACATATTTTCTTTTTGATTACCACGTAGCAGCTTTACCTAATAGAAAACCACATAATAATAGATAATAATGAATATAGATTGTGCATATTAGAATAAATAAAATTCACGGATATTCAAAAAGGTGATGTTGATGGTGGTAGTTTACCCTCCAAATCTTGGCCAATCTTAATTAACCAGAGCAGAGTCCAGCCATCGCACTGTTCCGTGGCAGGCGGACAAGATGTTTATTTGTACATTTTTGCAAAGAACTGATAACATCTGTACATGCAAGAGCAGATATATCGTGTGCATGATCAACAACGAAGTTGTTGGATGTAGCATGAACATTTACATCAATACTTTACAGTTGAATGAAACCTTTCCGAAAAATGATATTTTGATTTACACTACCCTTCTTTTTAGCATTCGTTTTGATAAAATATATCCCATTTAAATAAAACATATGATAACGCATATCTTTAGCACAGCATTTGACAATGTTGAAAACGATTTTTGTTCCGACAACTTTAACGATAATATAAAAACATACTCGATACGTGAAAATTGCAATTACCGCGAATCCGATGAGTTTATATGGCGCCTTTCTAGCTTAACTCGTGGCGGAAGATCTGAGGTGTTCCTCCTTGCATTATTCTAGGCACAAACGAGCAACTGACGAAAACCACCCAGGTCCTGTAAGCTAGCTGTTTAGCTTCATCACACGAAAAAATCACAAGTCACTACTGGAATTCGAACCCACAGCGGTGAGGGAAAAGTGGTTTGAAGCCAGCGACCACTCTGGCGAAGATGACCCTACACCACTCCACTGACAAAATTTTAACAAGAAGCATAACGGTGTACGACATTGAATCCATGTACACTTTCTACTCACATACAATAAAACATGTATGGGGGGATTAGACACGCAATTCCTTACATAATGTTAAGAGGTTATAAACAAAGCATGTCAACAAATTAACATTTACGAAATTTATTTGGATTTTCATTTAAACTAACAAAAACCTGTTGCTTGGCGAGGTACAAAAAAAATAACATCAAAAATACCAGCATTAAGTAGTTTATAATTATTGAAAAGATACATGTTTACTATGTGTACAGTTATCAAAAATATAAATGGCATTTAACCCTCTCAATTGTAGGGTATCGATTTATTAAACGAATTTTCAAACAATATAAAATTAACTTTAATGTTTGTAAGGGCGTGCTTCTTGTTATTCAAATCAAGACAGTCGCAAATATGGTTCTGTCTTGTTTCATTCCTAAAATATTGATGAGTACGAATGAAATGGGTAGTTTTCTTTCAAACAAACCAAGAAAACGTATGCTGATTGTGTAATAACATGTAATGTATTTAAGTGTTCTCCATATGAAGAGGAACACTTTCATGCTAAATATATTGAAACAAATTTAAGGAGAAAGAAAGACAAAACATAAATATCTACAGGTTATACTTTAAAAGTATAATAACGTTTCTTGGTAGCAGTAACCTATCATTGCAGAACCACCATTGTTTACTGTATGTTACAGGGGCGTCCTTGGCCGAGTGGTTAAGGTCGTTGACTTCAAACCAATTGCCCCTCACCGCTGTGTGTTCGAATCCCGACAGGGACTTTGGAGTCTTTCACATGAGGAAGCTATCCAGCTAGCTTACGGAACGTCGGTGGTTCTCCTCAGGTGCCCAATGGTGCCTGAAATAATGCACGGAAGGGCACCTAGGTCTTCCTCCACCAGTAAAGCTGGGATGTCGCGATATGACTAATACTGTGTCGATGTGCAATTTGTATATCACAAATACAATATTTGCATTTTAATTAACAGTTTTGCTTGAAAAAAATGTAGTAACACAATTAATATATTAACATACGTATATGACAATGAAATGAATTACATGTATACATCATTAAATAAGTAGATGTCAACTATTTTGTCATCTATACAAAGTTATTCAAAAATGCAAAAGAAGTAACAAAACACTCAAAAGCCTTAGGCATTTAAAACATTCTTTCGATTTAAATAATTGTCAAACAATTTTATAGGTCAATGACAATTTACTTTTTATGCAAGTTATAACCCTTGTAATTTCATAAATACAAAACTTTCTCTTTCTTCTTCCTTTTGTTTGTTTGTTTAATTACAAAAGGAAAATCTACGTGTACCTATGAAAGGGTACATAGTGTTTGTCTTTTTCTGTCATTTTACACTTTTTCCCGACAGTATTTCAGTCATATAGGCGGATAGTTTCTTAACCATCGTTTCCGGAGAGTTATACCTGTACTAGACTACTTTCCTCCGTGCTAAACCATCAAAGCATCTCCCGGGATCGGACCAACGCATGAGATGTAACTGGATTAGAAGTCATCGACTCCAACCCCTCGACCACGGAGGCGATGATTTACAAGTAAAAATAAATTAATACTAGTAAAAAGATTTCTTTTAAAGAACATATTGCGTAGTAAGATCACGTGTAAGCAAAAATATAATAAAGATACAAACAAATCCAGGAATTAAACAAACAAAGCAATAAACATGTATAAGTTGAAGAAAAATAAGATAAAAAGCAATAATTTGTCATCTGCAACACAACCATACTTCTGCTGTAAAAGTTTATCAAACGTTACACAAAGACATACACGTAAAAGATGTTGATAAACTCATCAAATTAAACAGCAATAACATGATAACAAAACCTGTACGACTTTTGCAAAATATCTGAGTATAGTTGCCCACAATTTCAATGTGCAATATGTATTATGTCGATGGGAACGTTTTCAGATATAGAGTTAGAAGTCCATGGCAGTAACTGGTGCACCAATGTCACGTACATACTTTGAATCGTCACTGAAAATTGGTAAAAATAACAGCATTGATATGTCTATGATAAAGTTATATGAAAAGACATTCCAGATGAATTTTAATTTTAAGAAACATTTTGATTAGTTTCAATGTATGTTTACGAAGTGATAAAGTAAATGTCAGCATATACTAGTATTTTCATTATTTTATTTTCTTCAAAGTAATGTAATATATGTACATACATCATTGCTTGTAATGACTAGGAAATGTTTGTTAAATGTTTAGTTTTCCTAAACTAAAAATTTAAACAATTATATGTTCGTCTTTACCTATATAATTTTGAATCATCGGGCCTTGAAAACAAAGGACTGAACCTTTCAGCATCAATGGCCGCGATTGCTGGTCTTGAAAGCATTGCGTCTCCAGTTGTGAATTCGTACTTGTTTGTTTCATTAGTACCCCAAGGAAGATTCATTGCATTTGTAGCCAAAGAATTATTTTGGAAGAGCGATGGTGCATTGTTAACTTTCGTTGCCTTATTTGTGATACTTGTAGAATTTAATTTACGTTTTCTGCTGTTGGGTTTCGAAGGGTCAGATACATTATTCAGGTTGATTGTCGCTTCTAGAGGAATGTATTCGGCAGCAGGAGGTGGCTCGACAGTTACTCTTGGTGGAGCGTTGTAAGTAAAAGGCGAAGGAGGTCTTTCATCAGGCAGTGCTCGGTTCATCATTTCTGAACCTGGTCTATACCTAAAGTAAATATTCAATGTAAAATAAAGATACTCATAAATTTTGAAATACAGTTTCATTCAAATATATAATTTGGGGTTATATATTTTTGATTCAAAAGCTATTGTTTAAGCATTAGCCTTTCAATGGCACCTAAATCTAACCAGTTGAAGAGCGCAGATAAAGATTGGCACGCATCACCGTCTGATCGTTTCGGGCACTATTTGCTATTGGGGAGTTCTTAATTCAAAATTTTCCATAAAATACTTATAGTGTCACGACTGAGAAATTGACAAGTCAACTTGATATTTTAAACAAATTAAGGGAGATTCCAACATCCTGTGATGATACCCAGATTCTTTTGCGTAGTGAAATTTCACTCTTGATTATGCTAATATCATGTTCAAACACATCTGAGCCATTTGTAAAAACTCACAAGTAATATATATCTTAGTTTATAGTTTCAAATTTGACTTACGGATCTAGTTTATAGTTTAAAATTTGACTTACGGATCTGTATTTTCTTTAATAGTTTTATTTATAGCCCTTTTCATGTCCGTTACAGTTGTTCTATGTAGAAAATATGAAATAAATTATAATTAGATATAGATTTATCTAAATGTAATAAACAATGATTCGCAAAACTGTGAAAACTGCTTTAAGTCAATATGCAGTATTGATTATCTTCATGATCAATAAAAAAGCTTCGACATAAAAATGTATAAAGTACTGTATTAAATATCTATAATTACTTATTATTTAGTTGCGTTGTTACTTTTCAAAATAGCAAACAAAGTATCTTTTATTGTCCAAGACAATCAGATTATGCTGTAAGTGATTGTAGACTGCCGTCGTGAGTTAACGTTACATTCCTAAAAGGTTGAAAAGCATATCAATCTTTCTTTTTATCTTAAGATCTAATAAAATAAATTTAAAATATCTTTATTCATAGAAATCTTTTTTACAAGTAAAGCGGTGGCTTAGTAGTAAAGGCGCCAGTCTTTCGACCCAGAAATGATAATTCTGAGCCCTTCTGTGGCCAATGCCATGATGCTATGTTCCTTCTGTTGATAACAGTTCTAGTTAGCTCCGAGATGCGGAATTAAAGGTGGTATCCATGTGCTTTAAATTTCAGCATAAACGAGCCAATAGTAATATGAATATAATCAATAAAATCAATAATTAATCATAACTTAAAATCAGAATCGATATCATATATATCACTTACAGTTTAGGCTTAGGATTTAGTTGACATATTTCGTATGCCCTCATACGAACGCAAATTTGGATGAAAAACAGGAGGCAAAGAAAGCCTTCCACACATAGAATAGATACAACAGTAACGCCTATGTTGGTACAAAGGATGCACTTTGCCTTTTCTTTAGTTGGGATAGGTATCTCAAACGACGTCAGGTATGTAACATTTACGTTCACATGTGCATATTTAGGATCGTTTTCGCCATCTGATACTCGCACTGTGAATTCAAATGTAGCATTGTACCTCCAGTCGATGTAGTTTGATATAAAAAGACTTCCTGCACTACTGATTGTAAAGTATTTTGACCCTTTTCCAACTCCAAGGATTGAATATTCAAATACACCGTCATCTCCAAAGTCACTGTCAGTGGCAGTGACTGTGAACAACGGATCAATAAGAGTTTGATTACTATAAATTATAATGTCTTCAGATGTTGTACTTAAAACAGGCGAAAATTCGTTGACTAAAGCGATGTTAATTACGATATTCCCCGTACTACTCAGTCCATTTCCGTCATCACAAGTGATCTCTAGGGAGGTCGTTTGAGGAGGAACGACGCCATTTTCAAAGTCCCAATCTTGAGCGTACGTGATTATGCCTGTCGCGGGGTCGAGAGTGAAGTAGGCTATGTAAGTTCCAGACGATAGAGATATGGTCATAGTTTGTCCGTTGTCAACATCAGTACATGAATATTGCAAAGTGGCTACAGTATATCCTGCCTTAAAAGATAAAATAGCTTTAATAAGATAGGGCGATTATGAAAAGAAATAAATTCATATTTCTTTTTCGCTTCTAGACTTGTATCATTGCATAATAAGATTTAAAAAATGCGTCAAATTAAGGAAATGAATAAAAATACTTTTATTCATATCTTCCATACACATGATTTTCAATATTGCAGGTAAAGCGCAGATAACTTTTTCATAATTAACATTATTTTGAATTTGGCCATCTCCCACAGGAAAGAACACTTTCAGGTTTCCAATACATATTTTTTTAAATGGTCAATGTTTTCACTTACTGATTGTTCAATTGTATCATAGGTTGTCTGAAGTAATGTAAGTACTGGAGCTTCGTTAACGTCAGTCACGCTGAGGTTTAAGTATTTTTCTTCAAGTCCAGGTAAATATACATCTCTAACACTGAACAAAAACTCATAATGATTCAATGTCTCGTAGTCCAGAGCTTCTGACAATGTCAAAGTTCCGGCTGAAAATAAAGAAAAGTGTAATTATGAAAATAGTTTCAAATTAGAGAATTAAATACAGAAATACATTGACTCCAGGAAGACCTTACGATAGAAAATTGAATAATTTCAAGCAAAAATTATTACACAAAGAATACCAATAGCTAAAGACTTAGATGAATAATTGCCAGCATTTGAAGCAGTTTTGTTGACAAATGAAACAACAATATCGAATACGTATTTCGTCATTCAATTGCACATTGACAATATTGTTTGTCTAAAAAGTTGACCAAAAAATACCACAGCAGCTTGTAAAATATAAAAAACAAGCATTTGATAGTATTGCGGGCAATACAGTAGTCCCCTACCGGTCCCTCAAAAAGTTCTTTAATTGTCATACACTCCTGTGTATTGCCATTTATAATGAATTTGAGGATGAAGTCTGTATTTGAAAATATCGACCACAAAACATAATAAAATAAGTTTGTCTATATCACAGTAATGTGTTAAGTTTCCATGCTTAGTAAGGAAATTATGTTTATACAACCTTGTCATATTATTACGATGTGGGATTTTAAAGAAAATCCTGTAAGGAATGAAGAAGTTGGAGTGAAAATACCAGTTTCTCGAAAAAAATCTAAGTTCAAGGGGGACATAATTCTGGAAATTATAAGTCTTGCTAGAGTATTTAACCTTCTCAAAAATGTCGAGTGATAATAAGAAACATATATATGAAGTTTGAAGTAGATACATTAGGAAATAAAGAAGTTATTTAAAAAAGACAACATTTTTTCCCCTAAAAAATCTAAGTTCAAGGGAGGTAATATTGATATTTTTTGTGCTAGAGTTATAAACCTTGTCACATATGATGTGGTTGATGACCAGGAACTTATATTTAAAGTTTGAAGTAAACACCTTAAGAAATAAAGAACATATAGTCAAAAAGCTGAAAAATTTAAATCAGAAATCTTGAAATTCAGGCTATTTGTTGCCATAGCAACCAGAATTTTCAACAGAGGAAGAAAAGAAAAAGATGTGCATAATCTCCAGACTGCCATCTACCCATATTTCAAGTTTCATAAAAATATTTTCAGTACTTTTTGAGTTATCACTGGATCCAGTTTATGTGTTAAATTTGCCATATTTTCAGACTATTTGTTGCCATAGCAACCAGAATTTTCAACATAGGAAGAAAAAAAAAAGACGTGCATAATCTCCATACTGCCATCTATCCATATATCAAGTTTCATAAAAATATTTTCAGTACTTTTTGCGTTATCGCGGGATCCAGTTTTGTGGACGGACGGACTGACGGACTGACAGACTGACAGACAGACGGACAGACGGACAGACAGACAGACGGACGGAGGGTAAACCTAAAGTCCCCTCCGGTTAAACCGGTAGGGGACTAATAAACCGCAGTTACCATTGGCGTCAAGTGAAAATGCCGCGCTTGCAGTTTTCGGATAAACTGTCATTGAATACGTATGTACGTCTAAAGCATCTGGGTCTTCAACTGTCACCGTGAATAGAGCTGTATCAGCAGCGGTGTTTTCGGCAAAACTTATAGTCGCTGGTAAATTATTAAGTTGAGGATTCGTTTTTGAGGCTAAAATAAATAATAAATATATAATTGATGTTACACGATCTATCCGTATATTGAATATATAGACTTTTTTAAGAAAAGAATAATAAATTTGGTTGCATTGCAAAGGTTTGTGATTACAGATACAGTGTGTGGTCGTTTACATGGGGTATGAATGGCCGAGGTCGTTCAAAGTCGTTGTTATCAAACCACTTGCCCCTTACTGTCACAGGTTCGAATGCTGTCAGAGACTTTTGATTCTTTTATTCTTTATTTTAATTCCTTCTTCTTTTATCAAGTAAGCTTATGGAGCGTTGGTCGTTTCTACTCAGGTGTCCGCTTGTGTCAGAAGTGCGGAGGACACATAATGCCTTCCTTTAGCAGTCAGATTGAAAGTCGCCACATGACCTTCACTGTGTTGGTGCGACGTATTTTTCAACAAAAAGACTTCAATTTGTACACACAGTATGAACCATGAGCCGCAAACTATCGTATTATATCAATTTATAAGAATTAATACTGAATTTTAATAATTTATGCCGGTACTGATGGTGGGCACTTTACAATAATCTCCATGAACTGGCTTGAAACACAAGTCGTTTTGGGTGATTTTAACGGATAAAGTTTATATAGATTATTGACGCGGAATAATCATGACATCTTAAAACAACGCTAACTTCAAATAGTAGACTTCAAGAACAATTTTGAATTAACAAACACTTACATGAAATATTAACATTCAGAGTCTCACAAACCACGTGACTGTGCACGCTTTCTTCTATACACAATGTGATAGGATACATTTCACCTTCTTCATCTGGGATTCTGACATCTCGTTTCATTGATACGACACCATCTGTTAACAAACGAAAAATAAATCAAAAATGTTTTTATACAAAAAAATATTTTCCTGGCAAAATAAAAAAAAGTGCAAATACAAAGCAAAGAAAAACGTTTTATTAATCCTGAGAATTGACCAGTAAAATAAAAATTAAATTCGTTTACCTGACAAACACTGGAGTGGAACGAAGCTGTCTGTGACATTACATGTATACACGAGAGGGTCGTTTTCAGCATCTGAGGTCTGTAGTGTAAATATTGTGGCCCCAGATTTCACTGTCATAGGATCAACGTTAATAATATCTCCAGCTTAAAATAAGAAGATAAATATTGAACCAGACTTTCCGAAGCAGATAATATTATTATTTCAATATATCTTTAATGTAGTAATATAGAGTTATATTTTAAAGCATATTGTTTTTATAGTTATCACAGCAGTCAATGGAAAAACATTGTATCATAATCAGTTTTAATGATAAAAAATGTATCCCATTTTTAATTTCTTTTTTAGCAGGTCTTAACGTAGTTTTAACATTAACATGCAAAATCCTGTGGTTAGTTTAAACAAAGTATAAAGCTATATTTTCCACGCATTATACCATGTAACGAATCATTGTTCAGTGTGACATTCCAAAAGAAACCATTACAGGATCAAATCATAAAAATATCATATAAATGTACAAGTGTCGTTTCCAATAAAATAATATATCAAATCCATTTTGAACTCCATTTAGCCTTATTTTCATTTTCCAAGTCTAAAATCCATGTTAAATCCATAATGTACTCCGCTTATCCTCGTGTTCGTTTTCCGGTTCCAAATATCGATAACAAATCTATATTGTACTCAAAATAATAAATTACTGTGCAAATGTTGCATAATAGTCCGATAATAACTGCTGCATGTTGTGAAAACATACTTTGTACTTGTATAAAGAAACAGGTCTGTACTTTTCCTAAAGAGTGAATGACGCATTCACAAAATCAAAACCCTACTTAAACTATAAGCCAACAAAATAATTTGTTTCCGATTATTTTATTCTGTTTACGTCCAATACTCCTATGTAAAAGCAGTCATTCTGTTAAATCTTTTGAGATTTGACAATAAGATTATAGGAATAAACACATTTTAGAGTTTTAAAACTTTATACAAGTATATTATTATGTAAAAAGTCCATGTTTGTGTTTGACTACACGAAAAACTCAATACTAGTATGACTCCATGGCCTTTAAAGTTGACAAAGCCAAACACATCATGAACTACCTTGAATACATTAAGTCAAAGCACTATATGTTATGTAATACGTACCATTTATGTTATCCATTGTGGGAATTTGGTTCTCTAGGATAGAGACCGTTGCTGTAGCTGTGTCAGACGAACCATAATTATCTTCACAAACGACCACTATTTTATACGTGTCTGCAACATCATAATCAAAACCTGGCCCTTCTTTGCTCATCAGTTCATAGACTTTAAATAATCAAATTGAATATTAAGTGTACATAAATATTAAGAGGCTGATTTGTACCATGGTGTATATACTTTCCGCGGGATGTCGGGCGAAACCACTGAAATTCGACTCAGAAACAACTTCGTCTTATTTTTGTTTGCCTGGCGCCCTTAAATGGAAAAGTACGACAAGGTGGTCACCTTGCCTTATTTAGAGATTTTGCCTTGCTTGCAACAAGGCAAAGTACTACAAGATGTCATTTTGTCGTAGTTTCGTGTTTTTCGTGTTATCTGGTCATTGATGCCAGCACTATTAAGTGTTGAAAATTGAGAACCGCCAAGGGCCTGAGGGATGTTGCACTTATTTATTATCCCTCATGTACAGACTCAATCAAACCGACCCTGCTATTTTCTTGGTATTTTGCTGTGATTAATGCTTCCGAGGGATCACTTTGTTTCCAGATGTTTATACTTCACAACAGCAGGTGTCAAGTGCCGAGTGACATCGGTAAAATGTTGCCCCGTACTTCAATTCACTGTTGTTATACGTTTCTGGTCCTTCGGGATCATTGATGATAGGGGTGTGAGGGATGTTGCACTTATTCATTATCCCTAATGTACAGACCAATCAAACCAAGTCTGCGATTTTCATGTAATTTTGTTGTGATTAATGCTTCCGAGGGATCACTTTTTTCCAGATTTCAAATAAGCTTTGACATAAGACAAAAATGACCATTTTGCCATAATTTTATGATTTTGTTTGTTGCCATCGCAGCAAAACGTAATAGCATGCAATTACGACAAATTGATCACTGTCGTATTTTCGTGCTTTACCCAGGCGCCCCGCGGAGCAAAAAAATACGCCAAGACACAAATCAACCGCCATGTAAGCATAACAAATCTAAACATGTACATATATTGATTAGATATTCTGGATATTTAAAGTATGTATTTACAATAACCTTATAAAGAGAATAATAAGAAAAGGTTTTCGCATAGAATTGCATTATAGTTTGTTTTGATTTGCATCAACATTAATTTTCATGTTCAATGCATTATTTTGGTGATGAAGGACGGCCCGTAAGACATTGTTATAACTAGAATACTTTATCTTATACTTTAAATTAGCCTTCAGCAAAGCTATCGGACTTGTTTGCTCATGCTACTTATTTTTTTAAATTGATACAAATGTATATAGATTGAGGAAACATCTTGTAAATAATGTACTGAATATATGATTTTAACAGAGTCTTAACCCAAAGTGGTGATAAAAAAGTAAGCGGTCTTTCAAAAGTCTCACAAATAATAAAATTGCTCAGTACATTGCTACTTGCGAGACAAAAACAAAAAAGTATGTGTGCATATAGATGTTGTTAGTGGGTTTTACGTCGCACCAACACAGTATTGGTCATATGGCGACTTTCCAGCTTTACTGGTGAAACATTTAGAAACAAAAGACATAAGACCAATTAACCAAACCATTAGATCCAGTGTCTGTTTCAACAGCAAAGAAAATGCTGTTATTAACCGGTGTAGAAGCGGCCTCGTCAACCTCACATGTGACTCCATCATTTGTATTAGCATCAGAGGTTGCTATGGTAACAATTTTTACAGATTCTGTCGTGTCCTCATGAATATCTACGCTTACACTTGCCATATTGGTAATAGATATATCCTTTAGAAGAAAAATTCCAATTGATAATTTTAAAATACAAACTTCACACGACCGCTTTAGTCTGAGAAATACATCAGTTTTAATATATTTCAACATAAATACCTACGCACAGCTTTCCGTGATGATAGTAGATGTACTAAAATAAAAATCCACATGATTAAATTTATTATACTAAGTTGAACGCAAATAAGTCACTGCAACAGCAATTCCAAATCTTCCGAAGATGAAATTTTGCAATAAAGCTATTCTGTTTAGGCATCACTTCTTAGCAATTTATAGAACAAAACTCTTTGGTATTGCTTTGCGCAGGTTGCACGGTACCAGTAAAAATTCTAGTGCCGAAATTTAAAGAAACTTACTTCATTTGTAAATGTGACTTCTACACTAAAAGCGCAAGCGGCCACAGCGCATGCGACTGTATCGTGCACGTTCGCTACCAGAGAATATGTGCTGGGGTTTGGCGGATTGGTAACAGATAGCGCTGATGCTATAGTAATACTCCCTGAAAGAAAAAAATCATTCTCAAAATTATAATATTTCATCATAAAAATTAATATCGTAATGATACAGTCAACTATCGTTATCTCGACATCGACTTTTTCTTCGATATTTCGTTATCTCGATAAAATTTTGAAAATTTTGAAAATTTTGTTCTTCCTTTTTTATTTTTATAGAATATATTTGTTTATCTCGGTATTTTTATTTCGATAAATTCAGCAACTCGAAGTAAAATGTAAGCCCCACCAGCTATTTTCACTCTAGTATCCTTTGTTTATCTCGTTACTATAGTATCTCATTTAAAACTGATGAAAAGATCGTTAATAGAAAATAATGTTTTTCATTAATTAAACAAATACTAGCGATGTCTTTCGAAGTTTAATTTACAGAAATGTCAATGAAGCGCAAATTCGTCGATAAAATTCCGTAAGAAACAAATACAAGAACATGATAGAAGTAGTACTCTTACAGTTATGTTTTTCATTATAAACCTTTCGAATTTAACTATATATTGAAAATAATCTTCGTACCATGACCTCAACAACGTCATAACAGTTTATTCTACAATAAAGATTTTCTTTTTTCTGTCGTGTCGTATTTGTAGATTTAATTCAAGAAAAAACATATATCAAAATATGCACAGGGAAATGATTGAAATAATGTATCAACATTTTATTTGCCTTACATTTATTATATCAATAAAAAAAACCTGTCATTGAATCAACAGAGAACAAGTCCGGGTATTCCGATGTGATGACGTAATTTAACTGCGTGTATCCACTTCCGGTGACGGTAATTTGAAACACTTCGTAGCCAGCCACCGCATTCTGGTCTGTAACTGTTGTGGAATCGTCAGTACACACGGGTGTCGGGCCGCAATATTCTAAAATAAATGGAAATCAGAATTATATGACATATAATTTTTATAATAATTTTTATAAATTAATTTAAAAAAAGAAACAAAAAAGATAAATAAAAACATGAAAAAGAAAGAAACAAAAGCAAACCACTGCTACTTCTTTATTTGAGTAAATTTGGTGAACGAATTTAGATTTTAAGAATATTATATGATAGAAATATACATGTATATTACTGTTTATGTACATCTCGAAAAATATTTTAAAAGTAAACAAACAATTAAAAGCAATTAAATATTCATTGACGTCAATCAAAGCATTAGTACATGTACATGATGTAGCTTAGTCAAAATCACTCAACATTTTGAAATTCTGGCACAAGAACAAAATCGATTTTCATAATTTTTCCTCACTATATTTCATATTTATCATTTGCATATCTTTCTGCTTAAATTGACCTAGATGTTCTATATAAGAAAGTCAAACTATTTCTCTTTATGCTTCTGTATACCTAGATGTTTGTCAAACTATTTGTCTTTATGCTTCTGTAGAAATATATATATAAATGAAATATAAAGCTAATTCAACTGAACTTAATAGTGAAAAAATGATTAATTTAAACAACCAATCAAATATTAAACTGTTACCTCGAATGTCGATCGTAAAAGAACTACAGACTATATTCCGTCTTTCTCGCCCGCAGAAAGTTACAGAAAACGTAGTATTGACCAGATCCCATTGAAATATGGTAGCGGTAACATTTGCTGGGTTATCTGTAAAACAAGGAATTCAAAGACTATACAGTTTTTCTTAATTTTAAAAACAGTTTTCTCCGTTGGATAAATGATATACTGTTTGAATGTCGCATTCAAAAGAGCGTTTGGCAGGACATAAAACAATGGTGACATTTCGATACTGTCATGTTTCAAACATGTACAGCCACAAGATGAAGTAAAATTTCGAGCACGTTTAGCAATTATACTTATTTTCGTTCAGAAAGTGTGTGCTGTTATGTCCGATATTGACATAACTTCGGAAGAGCATTGATAATTGCAAGGTGTAGTCATTTTGGTAATATTTTACTTTTGTTTATTTTACTTATTACACAGAATTTTAGTTTATCATTTTGACTGAATTAATATATACTTGTACTTGTTTGTAATGATGATTATATTCATCACAGCTTGTTAATGAGTTTTAGAACAATGTCCATGAAATATACTTCCTTTTTAACATTTCTAAAAATTTGATAGTAAGAACTTAAAACCAATTAACTATTTTCATTGTGTATATATTATCCGATACGATTTAAAATAAACTATTATCTTGCAATTGTCAAAGTCAATCCGGTACATATACACAAGCAAATTAATAGCAAGGTAGAAATAAATACTTAACATAAAACTATGTTTCTCAAAAAGAATGTGGAAAATTCGTGTTTACTTATTATAAAAAAATATATTCTGTTCAAAATATCAAAAAAAATGTTGTAGTTATCATTCATTTACAGAAGCCTGTATGGGACACTGGAATTCAAAATAAGATACTCAAATGTACTGTATCAGACTTACTGCTGTAGTTTCCACGATCATCGAAAGCAAACAATGATGGTGTAATTGGTGATATGGTGTAGTTATAGTCTAATATTTCTTTTTCAGCGTCCGTGTAGTAAATAGAGAATATGTTGTCTAAATGTGCTATATTGTCAGTGTTTATCGTTATTGTTGCTGAAAAACACAAAAAAACAATCATATATTAACGCGGTATCACTTCACTAAAAAAATGATTTTTTTTTTCGGGAATTATTCTATGAATGGGGTTTTCAAAAGATATACACTTTATCCCATAAAATAAAGAAATATTGTTTTGCAAATATAAAAAAATAAATTAATTAATAAAACCTGAACCGTCTTTTTTATTTGTTATCTGCCCAATGCAGATCACAAAAGTCACGTACTAAAACAAATGTGGTTGAGCAAAATGTAAGACAAACATTATTATGACATAAAACATCACTTTACCGGACTTTGAAAATAGCATTGCTTACCCCCATAGAAACATAATGATGTTTGTAAAGTGCGATTAAGAAGAATTCCGAACCTCATGTTAAAATAGTTTTATCTCCGTCAAACATTTATTAACCACAAAACGTGACTTACATTTAACAGGCTGGTTATTCGGCATTTATTATTACAGAGGTTCTTCAGTCATGTATGATATTCTTAGAATTCAAACTGGCAAATTTAGTAGACATAGAATTCCTCGCGAAGAAAGGTATTGTTTGTGTTGCAATAATTTAGATATCGAAGATGAATACCATTCCATTTGAATATGTTATTGCTATGACGTTATAAGACGTTATATATGTGAATATAATGTATTATAGATGATGTACTTTGTACAAGTCTTAATAAAATTTCTGTTCTGTTCTGATATTTACAAAATGTATATAAGGGCGCTTTACAAATTGACTAATAAACGTAACGGAAATACCAAAGGCATACCTTGAAATAACTCGTCTTGACGTAAAAGGAGTGCTCAAGTAATTTTCATATTGATTTTATTTATCAATCTTACACTACTTTCCTAGAACGAGGCTAGCACTTGTTTGTATTAATTCATTATGTTCTTTCAACGTATGTATGATATTTCAAATTTTAGTTGAATTAGTAGATTAATACAATTTTTAAAAATGCGATGCTTAAAACTAAATATGAACAGCTGTCAACATCTCATTGTCAGCTTGCAAGTGAATCGGTGTCGTTTCAATTTACTAGAACAATTTCAGTATATGTACTCTACACATACAGAAAGTATTATAAAATACTTACTTGGAGTATTAGTGAATACGGGTGGTTGATTCTCCGTTACTTTTAACGTGAACGTTTCCGTGTCTTCTGAACCATACGCATCGTTACACTTGATCGTTATTGTATACTCGTTGTCAAGGTCATAGTTCAAACAAGCAAATCCTAAGTCACAGAGAAAGCTAGCATCGATGTAACCACAATTGGGGTATAGACATACTTTCTTATAAATAAACCAAGCTGAAATAAAAAAAAATAGATATAGTGCTTATCGTCATGAAAAACCCTCACAAAGAGGACTACATTTAAATTAAGAATTGTATTAACGTTATAGAATTACAAGAAATAAGATATATTTGTTATGAGTGCAAACATTGGATCATTACTATGATTGGTGTTTTTTTGTACGAGATAGAAGGCAATACAATGAAATCTGCGCGTCAAAAGGTTCTTCTGGAGCAGTTAAGGTTCATATTTTAAAAGATACAACCATCCACATTTTTCAACAAAATGATTGGCTTAAGAAAATTCAAACTAGAGTGTAAAGATCTTCAATTCAATTCTATCTACTTTGCCTTCATTACGTTTTTCCCATTTCCCATGGAACTCGCTCGTTAAGAAGATATATTTCAAAGCTGTTTAACGTCAGAAAAATTCCGACCTATCCTTTGCTATCAATCTCGAGTCATGGCAGCCCGCAATCTGACCAGACTCGATACTGTTGGGTGACCAACTTCAATTTTAAATCTTAATATCTCAAAACCTGACAATTGACGGTTCATAATTGAAAACTGGACGGGTCAATTTACTAAGTTATCAGTGAGAGATAACAATAATACACCATTAAATATACATTAGCACAGTCATACAAAACATAGTTTGATAGTTTGATAAGTATTTACAATTGTAACTGTAGTTGCCGTCATGGGTTAATTCAAGAAGGGTTGGTTCTTCATTGGTGACAACAACGCACGTGACGTTGTCATGGTCCGGATTGTTGTAGTCATATGTGATAATACTGTGCACGAGAGTCCGTGCATCAGTGTCCTCGTGGTGATTTGTGCTTAAATCCGTATTTGTAATGCTGATAGGCTAAAAGAAACAACATTTCTGATCTTTTGTAATTGAATATTTCACAAAAATATATGGATCTTTATAAATGTTACTCTGTATAAATCAATGTTTATAGGATGACCTATAAAAGTAGGTAGGCTGTGTAAAATAACATAAAATAGATTTTCTCTTTTTTTCTCTTTTCCTCCAAAGGAAGAAATGCCAATGAAACTTCTCAATGAATTAACGCTTAAACACTGTAACGATACCAAAAAATATTTGCGACCGTAAAAGGATACAAAACATGAAGAAATCAAAGCAAATGTTTTATATGACCCTCTCTCTCTCTCTCTCTCTCTCCCTCTCTCGCTCTCTCCCTCTCTCTCTCTCTCTCTCTCTCTCTCTCTCTCTCTCTTGAGTTAGAAATAGTTAATAATCCAGTACATCGTCGGACACCTACTGACGAACCATTAATATCATGATATTATGTTAATCAACCGTGGGTATCCGACGATAAATCCAGTACCGCACATCAGTAAGGAAGCTTAAGAAGCTTTATAAATGATATATTTACCATAACAGTTTAACAGGCATGGTGAATATTTTAATCAACACCCAACAATATTTTGTTTCAGTCGCGGCAAGCGACGCTTTAAACATGTATTTCTTTAATCAAAAATTGATTAAAAAGGCGAAGAGAAGGAGGGCGACACGACTAAGGAAGACAAAAGCTTTTTTATCATTTGGAACGCGTTCCTCGGCTATAATTATTAAAGACTGACGGAAAGGGCCGAAAAGTTGCGATTGGCCGTTTCATACAAAAGACCAATGGTGACATTTTAACCTCTTGAATTCACACGTTCATTTTCACGAATTCACAATTTCTTCCTCATGCATTCACGATTTAAATTTACAAAATTTACGAGTCCACGATTTTATCTTCATGAATTCAAAATTTCAATTTTATGAATTCACGATTTCAACTTCATAAAGTCAGCAACAATTCAATTAGAGAGCACCTTCATACACACAATGAAATTTAATGAAAAAAAAAATAAAATAAAAAAGTAAAAAAGTTCTTACCCAGTTAGTGAAAGAGAACCGCATGCTTATTGTGCATGTTGAGGTATAGGAACACGAATGTCCAGGATTACTCACTGTAACTACAATGGTATGTGTGGAGTAAGGGTAATCCGGCCATACTGTAACATTACCTGTTGTTGAAAGGACACCTTGACAAAATAAAGAAAAAGATAGAATGAGATCATTCAATATAATGTTAAAGCTACATCATTCAATTGCCACATACCAAAGTTTTAAAAAGTCACAAACACGTATTATTTGAATCAATATTTGCAATCGATATAGAGATTTTGCACGATTTAGGTAAAAGAAATCACATATTGCTACCAAATATATCTAACTCGTTGCTACTTAACTAGAAAATACATATTTTGACACAGTACGTCAAGTAATCAATTTTTCTCAAACAGGCCTTAAAGTAACAATAGCTTCAACAACTTGTTTAATTTGTGCCTTCTTTAAAATGTAACTTCTATCTAAATGGTATCGGAATAATGTTGGAAGTTGAATGAGCCTTGGGCACCACTAACAAATGGCCACAGATGACTTAACGAGTATGGAAGATAACTGCAGTTGGATTGAACATTTTTCTTAGATTCGGAAAGGGAAAGATTTTTTTTTAAAATAACTGAATCAAATCAGGGGAAAGTATTTAACATCATTTAATTTACAATTTCTGTTTAAAAATCTTAATCTGAAATAATATGTATATGTAGCAAATACAAAACAAAATTTATTTACGATTTCTTTTGTTACGTAAGAGTTGAGCAAAAACGTTAATGTTTTAATTTTTTTATGTTTACCTGTATTAAGGTCAAGTGATGCCACATTAAGTGTAGTCGACGTTATATTAAAGTTAAGATTCTGCCATGTTGAACTGATCGACGTGAAATGAGCCGACGGATTGTCGTATGTCATTGTGAACAAGGTACCGCCGTCTGGGAATTGATCACTAAAGGTGGTGGTATCGCTCTGATCTCGACAATTTGGTGTTTGGAAACAACCGTCTGGAAAAAATATGAAAATTTCGTTTTTTATCAATCCTACGTAATAGTTATAAGAGAAAATTTATCAGGATAAAATATATCAGAAAAAAATCCCTCACTTAAACTGTAAAAGCGAGTATATGTCTATGGAACTAAAAGTAGAATTTTCAAGCAACGCATCAGATTTTTTAAAGTAAAGCAACTTTTTATAAAATATAATGTCAATAAAACAATGCATGAGTTGAAAAAAGAAATAAAATGCACGGATAAAAATTGATATCAAAGCTTAACATGCAAATAGACTAAGTAAAAAGAGGTGTTTCGTATTTTTGTTACACATGATTCAATAAAAGTCACACGAGTTTCAGCGCTCATTTCTAAATTTTATAATTTTTTTTCTATTTTAAAACTCTAAAAGTAGACTTTCGAAAAGTAAACCCGCGATTTTCACTCAGCTATGATTATTAACATGAACGGATTTTTGTTGGTTATATGGCATATTATAAACGGTTGTAAGATCATATAACCCGATCTGGAAGAGCCGTTTTTATTTTAAACAAGGCCATATAACAAGTAAACAGGTTTAAACTAATATTCAATACTGCACAAATTATTTAGCCAGATAATAAACATGAACTTGCGGTAGCCATACAGATAAATAATATATATGTCCCGATTATCCAATAAAAATTTATGTTACAAATTACACTCTTCATAAAACTGTTATTTTACAATCAGTTTCAGAAACATGTACACAAAGTCTTAAAATTTATTTAGAATAATAGGTATTCTCGCACGCATGTCACATTATAGCACTTTGTCGAACGGAGTGTCTTATAAACATAAACCAATTAAGCCCAAAATCGTACTTGTAGTTTTTCTATATCGAATGTACATTATCACTGGAAATTGAATCCCAAACAGTTAGTACTTATTAAAACCACATTTACTCATAAACCACTTCCATTTTTGTTTTACTTTTACCCTGGTGGTAATGACTAATTAAAGTGACAAACTATACAGAAAAAGGATAAAAACATAAATTATTATTTTCCAACAGCTGGTTGGGTTCGCAGGAAAGATTTAATTGATTTAAAAAGGCTATGAAAATGCGGGATGTCATATGATCCAGCCCGCTGAATCAATACAAAGGTGTATGCTTTACATACCAAAGTTAATCGTCATAGTTGCACACGACTGTTGGCGTCGACTGTGTATACATACTCCAATAGTGTACGTATAATCGTATTCTACAGCAGGGTTTGTTCTCACATATACTTGACCATTGGCTGAAAATAATTATGTAATACAGTTTGATCATACGGTCTTTATATCATTATATATTTATAATAATAAGAAGACATGGCTTGTTGTCATTAATTGATCTATGCCATTACGCAAATGTTTCTTAAAACTGTTATTATCTAATATATTGAGAATATGTCTCTGCCGCCTCTGTACTAATCAACTGGTGATGTTATTGAAAACATTTAGTATTTTAAGAGTAATGGTGTAATATCTTTAAATTCATAAGACTTATATATAACAAAAACAACATAGTAGGTCAATGTTAAAACAAAGTCAAAAAGAAAAAAAAGCTTATAATATTATCATTGTTCATTAAAATCTTTTTAAAAGGAATGATACAATTTGCGAATAATGAAATTCATAAAATAAATAAACAAAAAAATACAAAGATAAATAAATAATTAATTAAAAAATGAATAAATAAATAACGCTACTTGTGTTCAGATCAAACATATTCGCTGTATTTAACAAATATGTGTTAGCCACTGACGATGATTTCGTGTACTGAACGATGGCAGGACCAGATGATTTGGATGCCGTTGCTAAAATTGTAGTACCTGCATTCATCGAATTATCTGCATTTACTGAACCTAAGAATATATTGTACATGTTTCATTCTGGTAAACGCTTGTATATAAAATGTTATAAAAATGTTCATTATGAAGAAATTGTATAGTATTACGTACGTAAATTTGTAACCAATATAAGGAACATGTAAGTAGTTCAGGTTCATTATGCAGTGGTTCTTTGTCGTCCTATCTAGGATCAAGGATATGGAGAATTTCCGTTTTCTGGATCGATTTACTAACATGAAACTTTTGATTTAACACAAGACATGCCCACGTGCAGAATGTCGAGAGGCTTGTCTCAATTCCAATGTGAACATATAATTTTCAGATCAAAGGGAAAAGGCTTGACTCTCCATTTTGCCTGGTCGAGGAAGCCCCTCCGTGCATTCTGGAGCTAGCTGAATAGCTTCCTTTTATGAATGAAACCAAGGTCAATGGATGAATTCGGATCTAAAGTAAAAGCCCTTGGGCAAGGGATTGGAAGGCGACGATTTTAAATATTTTGTCACGAGGCGCATAACTGAATTACTTGTGCGGGTAAAATATAGATAAAATAGTGCTCAGTGTAACTCTGTAAATAAAAGTAATATGTATATGAGATTGAACCAAAGGATGTTGATCTTTAACAACTGTGTCTGCTAAAAAGCGGGGTTTAAATTTTGTTCAACAAACCTAAACCATTTACGGCAAATAGACGCGTAAGCACCTCTGGTCGATTTTAACAAAATTACGAATATTCCATCTCTTTACAGCAAAACAAAGGCGCATTAAGTTTTAAAACTTTTAAACAACATTTAATCCTTTGACATTATTCAGTAAAGTTTTTATGTCTCAAAAACCTGCAAATGTTATTATGTGTAATTATTTTTTTTTGGTTGACGACCCTGACTTTAAATTGAAAAAAAAATTAAGCATATTATAACAATCATGTTACAAAATGAGTCTCGCTTAGCCAGTGCTAGGGGGCTTTAGGAATGATGCACTTTGTCATTACGCCTCATGTACAGACTCTATGAAACTGAGACTGCAATATTCGTGTAATTTTGCTGTTTTAAATGCTTCCGAATGATCATTTTTTCCGGATATTGATATATATATATTAAATAAATGTGTCCTAGTAATTTTTCTTTGTTTTAATAACAAATTTATCTATAAAATTGTATCATACCTGGAAGGCTGATTGTCAATGTCGGTGTTTCTGCTGCAGCACTAACGGTAAGAGTATTATGTTCCAGCAGTCATTGCTTATCATATTGAGGTTGTTGTAACACCTGTTATAGTAACTAGAGTAAGTGTTGCAGCATACATCGTGCTGATTAGAACATTGCTGTACATTGAATGCAACTACCACAGCATTGTTCCGTACATGCGTGATTTAGACTGTGCTCCCTTATAACAAATTGTTAAGTTACATAATTTACTCTTAATGTTTTTAACATTTTATTTGCAATTATCCAAACTATGGAAAGTAAATAAAATCTCTTATAGCATCATGATATTTTTCTCTACTTGCTTTTTCACATCATAACATCACCCGCGTAGCTAAATAGGGAGATGATATTATCAGTTATTATCCAGATATGGCTGGTTCGAGCCTCGGGCGTGGAGTAATATCTCCGTGATAATTGATCTTTGACACCCAGTTTACTGGTAATTTGTCTCCTACATGAGAAATGAGATTAGTAGTCGGTCATTTACTACAAGTTTGTTATCCAGGAAAGTCAGTTAGGTGACTCAACCGCCGGGATACGGTCAAATTGCGTTAAAATCGGCGTAAAAAGATAAAATGATAATAAACAGACAACCAAATTTCAGGTCAACAAACTTTTTTGAAATAATAATTATTAAAAACAGTTATAATCTTTTATCTTTAGTTAATTTTATCATTCATTAATGATCTTCAAAGATAGTTCCTACAAATCAATTAATTTTTATTTTTTTATTCAGTTTTTTTTTATCAACCATTAAAAGAGCCAAATATTTCGATAGCCATTACGAAATTTCGTAATTTGATTTTTATAAATGTGCATTTAATGAACTGTTTTTTTTATATAAATAATACATTTTCAGTTTTAATCCATATTTTTTATTTTCTTTGTATTGATGAAATTTTATTTGGTAAAGTATTGTATTGTAATACCCCGGTATTATGTGACACTTAGGTGACTTTTCTTGTTTTATGGAAAGTAAATTATTTATTATAATATTCAATGTTAAATTTCATTTAAAGTCTTGATTTTTCTTACGAAATTTAGCCATTTTGTCTGGTTAAATTAAGATAGTTTTCTACCCGTTTTTGGTAGATAGTTTTCTACCCGTTTTTGGTAGAACAGTTTTCTACCCGTTTTTGGTAGATAGTTTCTACCCGTTTTGGTAGATAGTTTCTACCAGTTTTTGGTGGACAGTTTTCTACCAGTTTGTGGTGGACAGTTTTCCTACCCATATTGGTATCGACCATTTGGGGTAGCTACCATTCTACCAATTCAGGATTGGTTCTACAATTCTGGGTATTTTACCCATTTTTGGTCATTTCTACCACTGCCCTAGTATAAAAAGCAAGCAGATTCTTGGTCACAGAAAAAGTTCAGATCTAGAAATTCTTGGTAGTAGACGTACGTTAATTTTGTCTGCTGAAATCTTAATTTTATGTTAATTTAAGTAACAAACAAGTCAAGTTTATTTTAAATACTAGAATTATATCTAGTTGACTTAAATATAGAGCTTAGATATTTTTATACATCTGTATTAGAACTTTTATATAACTTTTACATAATATAACATTTAAGTATTTTATACTACACTGTTTATTGAAGTAATCATCTGGTAACTATTGTCACCGCGGAGTAAAACTGATACACGTAACACGGAGATTTTTGGTTCATCAGTACTAAATATATTTTGAAGGCGTAACAGTACTAAAATTCATTTTATTTGTGAGCTGTCTTGACTATTATGAGAGGTTTTTACTATTAATGTTCAAATTGTTTTGACAATTATTGTATTTGGAAATATTACCTGTTTAATAAATTTTATTACTGTTTACAACGGTGTGCCTGATTACTATCAGATGAGTTGGAGATCTACACAGCACATCAGTTCTGTATCTGCTTGCATTAATACCTTGAAAGCCTGAGTGCCAATATGCAGTTAAATGGTATCGCAGCATACTTAAAGAGTCCCCGACCCACTAGACCGTAACAGTATTTCCATTTTTATTTATTTATTTATCTAATTGCTCATCTATTTCTCTCTTAATTAAATAATTAATTAATAATTAAATAATTAATTAATTAATTTAAAAGTTAATTTATTCATTAATTCATTCATTCATTTATTCATTTATTCATTTATCTATTTATTTTTTTCACCGACATCTTGATAATAAAACTATAGCTTTATACTACGCAGATGTTATCATACAGTTTCTAATTATACATGTATACACATGCAACTATAGTCTACATTAATGGTATCCTTATTATTATTTTGGTTCAGGGATCTCATACAAATACTACGTTTTATAAAAGCTAAACAATATACAAAAATCTTATTACATTTTAATGAAACAATACTACCATTCTGGATTGTATTTCTTTTTAATCTGTCAAATGATATCCGTTACACATAATGTGATTTCAAAGCTACATACTTGACTGCTCTTAAGAACAATAAAGCAACCGTAAAATTAAAAACGAATGGAACAATTGTAAGATCAAAGAAATGAAAACTTATCTCAACTGTAACTTTTAATCATAAGTAAAAATGTATTGACTAAATGTACAATTTACCTTTTTATAAGCCTTGGTTAAAAGTTGATATAGACACAAGAGTTCAATGTATTTTTTAACAAATGATATTCTTATGACTGTTGTAACATTGGATTTACAACACAAGAGATGCCTTCTTCCCAAGCAATGTGAAGTAATTTGAGTGAAAGAAATAGCCACATTTAAAAAGCAAAGTTGTATTTTGCCTTCCAAACAAAATGCTTGATCACTATAGCTGTACATTTTTGGAAGGAAATTTTTTCAAAAAAAAATTTCCTTTCTATAGTATCGGTCTGCCTATATTGAAAAAGAACGAACAACACCTAATTGAATTCTGTTTAAGCTCAATAGAAAATAAGTAGTTAGTGCGACCAAGAAAGTAGTGCAGCAGAACTATATGTATACTTTCAAACGTGGATGACTTGAAGAAAAAGCTGATGTTCAAAAAAACTTGAAATGATGATATTCAATGTTAGCTTACATCAATGGAACATAATCTTAAACGTGTACGGAAAAAAAAACATCAGTATTATTACGCATTAGGCCAAAGAAAAGTTTGTGTCCATGTACCTATGTACAATAAATTGAATATAAATAAGGTGTAATTTTGTAGCAGAGATGCTGAAAAGTTCACATATATAAATCAACCGAAGGAAATGAAAGTATTTATTGTATATATTTAGCAATTTATTGAATAGCATTTTATGCCACCGCTGATTTTTTTACGTCGATAACTCAAGAGGAAACAATGGATACAATATGTGGCCTTAAAAAGGGCGTTCTGTACTGTACTATTTTCGCAAAAAAATGGTTCGCAAACTATCATAGAATCAAAGCGTTTGAAACAAAAATATTATTATATAAATAATAAAAAACAAGATTACAATACAAGTCTTTCAAGAGTATTTCTGGAATTAACGGATGCAATTTTGATAAAACTTGGTGTTGACTAATAAGTAGGGCACACCCGCCATTGTTCGGACCATCGACAGAATAACGTTCGTGGTTTTGAGATTTTTCCATCCAAGACATAGATTTGCTAATGAATAACATCGCAAAGGTTTGTGGAAATGCTTTTATTTCTTTGTTCAAAATCGTTTTGTGTTTGCAGATGCTAATTTGTTAGCCAAACGAAATTAGGTCAAGGATTGTTTACATTATTGAATTTACAGGTAAACTCGGCCCTATACCAACTCGGGACAGGTCAACTAGGCCCTCTATTAAAACCATATATATTAGGATATAGATTGTTTAGTTAATAAAATATTGTTTGAAATTATCTTTAAGATAAATAATCTTTAAGATTAGGAGAATAATATATATGTTCATTCTTTGTAAGAATGTTAGAAGACTTGCAAGTTACCGACTTTATCATTGCATTTATTTATTATTTGAAAAAAATGCTGAACAGCTAGTCTCAACAGTGTTTATAGGCTAGAATTTTCAGTTTGCATTAGGGCCAAAATTATTAAATATATTGTAAGTCATGACGGCTTTCCCATTGCTGTCATCAAACTTTAACCTTGTTCATAACTTTTTTCAGATCTTGGTGTATTGTCTTCATACTTGGCCACAACAACCCTTCAAATAGACCAGACTAAACTAAATTAACTTGACCACCATATGAACATTCAAGGTATATGTCTAAATCTTCTTATTTTTTGCTATTAGTGGCTATAACTTGTTATTTTTGAATGGATTGTCTTCAAACTTGAACAACAATCTTTCAGGATAGGACCTGACTCACTCATAAATGTCCTTGAAGCTTTTGTGATCAGAAGTTGTACAGAATAATACCAAACCCAGAGCAATTTCATTCACTTGGTTTTGCAACTTCTGAGAAAATGGATTTTAAAGATAGTTGTTTTCTTGAAATTTCAGGACAGTATATAGTAGATAGTAAACATTTAATACATACTGTACAGTATATACACTATAATTACTATAGTATACTATAAAAATCTTTATGCTTGGACAATTTTGAACAAATTGTTTCTTAAACAGTGTAAGAAAATTAGGATTTGAATCGACTAGGCTGGTCGGACTACTAGATTGGAATATTCACTTGCCCAAAAGACATTTCACTAGCACGATTCATTTGTTCAAAACAGTTGTTTATATTGCCTTTGAAAATACAGTAGCCTGGTCGGGCTTCTTACTGTGAAAAGGTTGATAACGCCAAGGAGAAATTTATTAGTCGGGCTCTCGGACTACTTGCTAATTTCGAAACACTGCTTAAATTATTGATTTGATATCAACTAACATAATTATTGGATACTATATGTATATCTAATAATAATTATATTTTATGTTTCAGAAGTTCGGCCTACATGTCAGATTTATGAAATGTGAACAGCAAGGATATCGATTTTAAGATGCTTTAGGGTCAATGACAATGAAATCACGAAAGATAAAGGCTAAAATGTGAGACTGTCAATCTGACTAACCTTGAAGTGAACAAATGGAAAAAATGTTTCTTTTTAATAGCATGGGCTTTTAAGGAAGAGGTACATGATTATTTAGAAGTTTTTGTATATGATATTTCTTAATTATTATATTTCTAATAGCTTTTTTTTCTTGATTTGTTTTAAAGGCTGACACAGGACAGTTTTATTTTAAGTCGGTGAGCTTCGGTCACTGGATAGACTATTGTCACAAAAAGCCAAATTTATAAAAAAGAATTACAGTGTATTTAAATATCTTATACAAGAAATTAGGAACAAAATTAATAGCAAGAACAATTGTGACATGTGACATGTATTTAGGAATTCAGCTTTCTTTTCGTTTTTACCTCAGGACAATTCACATTAAAATATTGAATATTCACAGTAAGCAGTGTTAGCACTCCGACTTATCTGACATATATGATCATCTTATCATCACTTAGCTGTCTATAGCTTATCAGAATCACTCACATTTATGAATTTAAATAATTTTGAAAAAATTGCCTGCTTAGCAAATAGATAAATTACTTGGGGTGTCTGTGACTGATTGGTTTATTTCTTGACTTTAAACCTTTAAGCCTTTCACTGCTGTAAGTTCAAGCTAGGCAAGGGTTTACAAGTGGAATTTAACTTTGCAATTAACTTTTTTCTAAACAAATATTTCAGGTAACAGAGGCGCTTATATGATAGAACAGTAAAAGCAGGAGTGATAATGAAAGATACATGTAGATGTGTCTTCATGTCGGAAACACTAAAGAAATGGAAATATTGTGGTTTTATCAAACTTAAAAGAAATTGGAATACCAGGAGACTGCCTGCCCTTTGCAATGTTGGATAAAGAGTTCTTAGATGTGATGTCGAAAGCCTCATGAAGCCCATGACTTAATCTAATTAGAAAAAGAAATGACATTGAAGAGAAAACTAGTCACCAGTCTTTCACCAAGAACTAGAGATAACTTTCCAATATTTGAAATATCATAATATGAGCCGCGTCATGACAAAACCAACATAGTAGGTTTGCGACCAGCATGGATCCGAACAAGCCTGCGCCTCCGCGTAGTCTGATCAGGATTCCATGCTGTTCGCCATCAGTTTCTACTTGTAATAGAGTTTGTAAGCGAACAGCATGGATCCTGATCAGACTGCGTGGATGCGCAGGCTGGTCTAGATCAATGCTGGTCGCAAACCCATTATGTTGGTTTTGTCATGGCGCGGCTCATATGTATAGAACTTTATTGAGCCACCAGTTTTTCACCAGGAAAATAAGATCACTTAACTATTTTAAGCTCACCTGTCACAAAGTGACAGGGTGAGCTTTTTTGATCGCTTTTCGTCTGGCGTCCGTCCGTAAACTTTTACTTTAAATGACATCTCCTCATAAACCACTAAGCCAATTTCATCCAAACTTCACAGAATGTTTCTTTGGTGGTCACCTCTAAATATTGTTCATAGAACGCTGGTTGCCATGGCAACCAAAAGAAAAAAACTTAAAGTATTTTCCTTTAAAGAACCCAAAGAGCTAGAGCTTAGACAAAGTATCTTCTTTTAAAGGTATGAAACATCTTCTAGTGAGTGTCTACCAAGTTTGTTCAAATAAAAAGCCTGGGGGTCAAAATGGCCCCTCCCCAGGGTCATTGAATTTCCCTATATATGCATATAGTAAAAACTTAAAAATCTTCTTTGAAAAAACCAAAATAGCTAGAGTTTAGATATTAAGCATGAAACATCTTCTGGTAAAGTGTGTACAAGGTTTGTTCAAATAAAAGCCCTGGGTCAAAACTGGGCCCCGCCCCAGGGGTTTCATTGTTTTTAACTATTTGTGTAAAGTAAAAAACTTAAAAAATCTTCTTTTAAAAAAACCCAATGAACTAGAGCCTAGATGTTTAGCATGAAACATCTTATGGTGTCGACAAGGTTTGTTCAAATTTAAGCCCTTGTATAAAAAAATTGGCCATGCCGGGGTGGGGGGTGGTGCAGAGGTCTTGTTTTACATTATACATGTATGTGTGTAGTAAAAACTTAACATCATGAAACATCTTCTAACGGAGTGTCTTACAAGTTGGTCAAATAAAAGCCCTGGGGTTTAAACTGGCCCCGCTCCAGGGGCCTATATATACATGTCCCTCTTGTTGAAATATGTATGAACAAATCTTTATCAACTTCAAGCTTTTATTGAAGGTATTTGAAATAACTTGGCACAAATGATTGTTATAATAAGACAATGAGTCATGTCAACAACCAGACCCCTACCTCCAGGGTCAAGCGTCGCACTTGCCTCATTCAAGGTCAACATTTTCTATTTGAAAGTATATCTCGTGTCCGGTCTATAACTTTCCTATCTCTAAAGGGATTTTGTAAATACTTGCCGCAATTTCTCACAATAATGAGAAGATGTGTCATGCTCAACAACAGGTCACCTGCCTCCAATGTCAAGGTCACACTTGGAGGTCAAATATTAGCACAGCCTGTTACAGGGTTATATTTCATGTCCGGTCCATAACTTTGTCATTTATTGAAGGAATTTGAAAATAACTTGGCACAAATGTTGTTATAATAAGACGCATGATGTGCAACAACCAGACCCCTACCTTCAGGGTCAAGGTCACACTTGCTCATTCAAGGTCAACATTGTCCATTTGAGGGTATATCTCGTGTCCAGTCTATTACCTTTCTTATCTTTGAAGGGATTTTGTTAATACTTTTTGCCACAATTGTTCACAACAATGAGATGTGTCATGCGCAAACAATCGGTCACGCAACCTACAAGGTCAAGGTCACACTTGGAGGTCTAAGATTAACATAGCCTGTTATAGGTTTATTTTTTTGTCCGCGGTCCATAACTTTTTTGTATATCAAAGGATTTTAGAAAAAAACTTGGCACAAATATTCACTATAATAAGACAATGTTGTCATGCGCATCAAACCTGCATCCCTACCTCCAAGGTTAAGGGTCACATTTCGAGGTTTAAAAATTAACATTGTTTTTTTTAAAGGGTATATATTGTTGTCCAATGTAGAACTTTCTCATAGTTCAAGGGATTTTGAAATAACTTGGCACAAATAGTCACAATAATAAGACGATATGTCAGTTACAACAACTTGCACCCCGCTTCCCTCAAGGTCAAGCGTCACACTTAGAGGTATAAAGGTAACAAAGTCTGTTATATGGTTATATTTTATGCCCCGTCCATAACTTCTTCATAGATGAAGGGATTGGAAAATACTTGGCACAAGTAGTCACAATGCATAAGATGATTTTATGTCATTTTTTGGCACAAAAACAGCACCTGCACCCCTACCTCCAAGGTCAAGGTCACACTAAAGAGGTCAAAGCAGGGATTTTTTCCAGGATTTTGGAACATAAACCCATACCCATGCAACTGGGAATTTAGCGATATTTTGTTAAAATTGGGAAAAAATGCATGACTGAAAGTTTGCAGTGATTAAATGTATGCAAGCAATCACTGCCTAGGATGGCTTCTTCAAAACATTTAAACACTATTACAGTAAAGAAGCCCTTATTTTCAAAGATTTTTTAGAATTCTTTATTCAATATTTATATTTTTGTAACTTTCAATTGGGGGAATATTTTCCTTTGGATTGGGAAAATAATATACTATTTTCAATTGGCGAATATGTCCCAATAACGGCTATAAAATAAGCCAAAAAAATCCCTGGCAAAGCTTAACATGATATATTTTGAAATTCACGTATTTCATTTTATTTCTTTAATAAATTTATTGTTGCATTTGCAGATCTAGCATTGATCATAATTTTGGACTGAAAATCCATTAGATCCCTGCCTCAATCTTTTGAAATAGCACCAATTTTTTGCTTTCATATAATACTTCCCTGAGGCGGGGGACGTTCTGGTATCTCTGTTACAAATTCTTCTTTTATTTTACCAAAAGTTTCACTTTGCAAACTTTAAACTTTTGATCATTGTATTTTTTTACTACCTTTTGTATAATGTTAGTATTTTTATTAATCGTTTTATTTTAAGATTAGCCATGTTTCCAACTCATGAAAGTCAAATGATGGTCAACTTTTTTATGTTTTTTTTGTTGTTGTTTTTTTTTTTAACATTATTTACTTTATTTTTAACAGTGTTCCTCTGCAATCATACATTTCTGTTTTAGTTTTAAACATGCACTTCTTGTTACTTATTTTTCCCATACTTCATATTACATTGATCACGGTTTGATGTTGATGCTCATAAAATTATAAAAATATCATTTCTTTTGTACTTTACCTAGTAAATATATGAAACAGAAATGCTCTTGTAGCCTAACCTGTTCTATGTTTATATGCCCATGCCATTTTAAAGAAATGGTGACAGGCATTAAGTGTTACCCTGTCTGTCAGTCCGGTCAGTATGTGAAATTCCACTGAAATTTTAGTTTCCAACCAATAAGATTTGTACACCTTTTAAGGATTCAATTTATAACTGGTATATTTCAACAATATATCAAAACACTGGTCAAGTATGATTTCAGCTTACATTCCACAAAATTTTATACAACATTATGCCTTCCTTACCAAAATCATATGCAAAAATTGATTTATAACTGATAATATTTGAATGCTTTTGAAATCTATAAAGATTTTTCATTATAGTTCTGGACAAAATTTAACAGTCTTTAGTGAGTTGGAGTAGTATGAAAAATCAGGTGTCTGTAAATCAAGGTCACTACTTTGGATCAAAAGTCAAATAATAACTTCTAAAACGTGAGAGTATATTTCTATATACATGGCTGGATTTACATAACATTTATCACAAATGTTCACTTACGTATACATCTTTCTCCCCAATCTGAAGCTTTAAGCGTTCCAGTTCTGAATAATGGCAACAGGCTTGATATATGCTGCCAGTGGGCTTGTCTAATTATGTACATATTTTGATTACCCACTCAATATAAGCATTGTTCTTAACGCAGGCATTCAAGTCCTATGGGCACATTTCTACTTTTGACTATATTTTGTTGTATAATGTAAGTCTTTATATGTAAAAAATCCTTAAAACAGCACCTCCTATATTACTGGCCATTTGCATTAAAGCTTCTTTCATTCAAGATTGTTATAACTTGCTGTCACGTCAATATGTACCAATAATTTAAAGGGACTCAGTCCATTGAGGTTTAAAAGCCTAAAACATAACCATTTGAATTTCTACAGAAATGACCGGGGCACTTGAAACAGAAATACATGCACAGATAGTGAAGAAATATTACTTTGAAATAAATTGAAAAATCAATTTTTTTCATGCTTTCTCAGCCTGATTTGCGTGAAATGTGTTTAAACGCTTTCATTTTGGGTCACTTTTTTACAATTTGAATAATTATTCTTGAAAAAGGAAGTGCGCAAATGATTCTGAAATTTTTCTCAAAGATTAGTGGTCAAAACATACATAAAGTGGTACATTAATTTAGAAAAATAAATTTCAGTTCTCATCATGTCAAAAAACTCTCAGTGGAGTTCCTTTTACACATTTTATCTGACAAACTAAATTTCAATTTTTCTCCATATATTTAATCATTTATTTTTTATATCACATATTTTTTTTTACTTTTATGCCAAGTTTTTGACAATAAAAGTTATATTTTAAATCATTGTTCTTTGTTTTGCTATGACTTTAAACAGCATGTAAATCAATTTCATACTAAAACACAATTAGTTATGTTTGAAACTTACAAAAATGTAAGCACATGATGAGCTTTTCTTGTCCTTGAGTTTTAAAATAAAAAGTCTCTTCATTAACTATGATTAAAATAATGCTTATGGCATGGTCTTGAATTCCTATGAAGTAGTTATATAAGTTTTCATGGCGATTAAGGTCCAAACTGAGTGGTTCTTTGTGTTCATAAATGCAGTAGTATTATCTATTAATTCACTTATTACTATATTAGTAACCAGAATTGCCTATGATTTCAACTGATTATGAGTGTCACAACTTATTGGTCCGTTTGGGGCCCTGGGCCAAGAACTAGTTATCAGCCCACTGAACATGAGTAGTGCAAAAACGGAAACAATGACGTCACATTTTACGTCATCAAATCAGCAAGCTGTAGATTGAAGCTTGCACCTGTTCCTTTGTTTTTAATTCACACGCATTGGGAATTTCTATGAAAATTTCCTTCCAACAGTACTTTCAGTGCTTTGATTCTAAATTGTAATGTGTGCCATTTTTCTTGAAGAATTAACTTTTCCTGCAAGGATCCAATAAGTCATGTTTATGTATTCATGATATGTGTCTTCTGATACTTCTATTTTCGGAACATTGGACATTCTGTGGTCTAGCGCAGGCAAGTTTAGATAAATTATATGAGATACTGGGGTCTTTAAAGTAAATAACTATGACTACAATAGTGGTGTTCCGTCGTATGGGAGGGCTAAAGTGTAATGAAGATGGCATATTAATAATGAGCCTCTAGAAGAAAAAAAATGACTTTAACTACCTGTGGTGTTTAATAACACTGGCTCATTCTTTTTAACTAACCAGTACATGGTCGGAAAAGCCAAAAAAAAAACCTCAAATTTACTGCTAAATAATATACAAAAACATATGAACTTAACCCTTCGATATCGCTACAATTGTTTGATGCTTTTGTGGGATAAATACAGATATCCTTAAACATATTACAATATCTGTTAATAAGGCAATGAAATGTGTCGGAATGTTACATTTGATCATATTTAGCAATAGTTAATACTGTTACGTATCGAAACTGGGAACGTGCGAAAGCCAAGAAGCACGACAAGTATGTTCTAATATAATAATTATTATGCGTGGCTTTGTATATTAAGTGTAGTTTCTCTATATTGTTCATAGGTAGAACATCTTCAAATATAATTTTATGTCCTTACATTTTTATGAAAATTAAGTTTAAAAATAATTTCCCTTTTGCTCAAACTAATAAAATTACCCAAATGATTAAATTATTTGACTGGGTTTTTATAATAAATACGTTAAACATATAAATTTATAGATTATGCAAAATCACTTAAGGCTACACTAAGATATTTGGATGTTTTGTATCATTATGTAAAGCCCTTATGGACTATTATTGAAAATGTTCATATTCTTTCTTCCTTTCGCATTAAAGGCTACATGGAAGCATTATTTTTTGTTTATTAAATTGGTTTTCACTCCATTTTCAACAATGTTTGCATTTCTTTTCTGCTCCTGCGTTGTGTTTATTCTCAAATACAGAACTAAACACAATATTTATCTGTTGAAACAACATTGCGATAACATCTTTAAATGATATTTGAATAAATACAAATAAACTATTTACCTGACAGATAGAGAAGTCCTGGGGCTGTGTTTGAAGAAACTGTACACGTCTCACATGCTACTGTATGAGAATTTGTTCCAGTCTTTATTCCAAGAAAGTATGTATTAGTAGAGGGAAAACACGTTGCAGAAATACTCCACAAAGTCATTGAAGCGTCGTCATTTTCATTTAGGTACTGTGTATCGGGGTCGTTAAATGATACCATCTCTAAAAGGCGAATGCTTTATATTACGATATCACGGTAAAAATATTAATGTTATGTGTACATAATGAACATATTTTTGTATCAGTGAAATTCTGACTAAATAGTGCAGTCCATTTAAAACGGTTAGAATTATCAATATTTAATACAAAAAAAGAAACATGGGTGCCTTGTCTTTGCAATAAAGAATAAACAGACTGAAATAGACCACTTTGTGTATAAGGATTTTCGTCACTTTTAAAGCAGTAAGAAGCATATGGCATTGAATGCAATCCATACTCCCTACGTTGTGTTTCGATAGACATTTTCTTGGAAGAATATGGAGCAAGGAGTAACGTTTGAGATACGGAAGACATAAAGTAGAACTCGTGTTTCATCTATTTTTGCCGACCGAGTTCGGAGTCAGATTTTTTTAAATTTGCTTCACACTGCGCTTGGTTCATGAATAAATTTCAACACCTTGAAGAAACACATTCAGACGATTTGTTAAAGTTAATGAAAACATTAATTTTGGATATAAATTTAAATATAAATTTTAACATGCCCGTCATGAAAATTTTTATTAATGAAAAAAAGATCCCTTGGCTTTTTGGGAATTTCCCGATCAAAAAAATGACAGTCTCGTCAACCTCTTCTACACAGTTGTTTTAAAAACCCTTTCTTTTAACCCGATTTCAATAAAAGTTTTAATCCTTTCGTTCCTGATTCTTTTCCCCTTAAAAAACCAAAAATATGAGGTTTATCCCATTCTTTTTGCGGGTTTTGGGAAAAAAACTACCGAACCCGTTTTTTAATAAAATTAGAACTTTAAATTTTAAAGGGAATACTTTCCAACAAAAGGGTGCACAAAAATTTTAAACAGTGAAAACTGTAAACATTAAACTACCTACTTGAAAGTTTTAAAAATTAAAAAATCATTAAAAAAAACTTGCACAAAAAAAAATTAAAGGTAAAAACCGTACTTTTTTTCACCATTTTGGGGCTTTTGATTTAATTTTTTGGCAAAAAAGGTAAAAAAAAAAAAGTTTTTTAGGTGATAATAATAAAAAAAAATTGATGTAAAGGTTAAATGGTAACATAATAATGCTTTGCAAACGTAAAAAATGTTGTTATACATTTAGTATTATATTTTTCTATGACGCTTTACATTTAACCACTGACACGCAACAAATGACATAAACAGATATACAACTTATGAATATCACTTTCAAGTAAATGAAAAAGAAATATTTTTCTACATTTAAATCTTTACAAAATCAAATTTGTGTACAACAAAATGTTCCTTATGAAGTTTTCTTTTAAGTATCGAAAATATCAAATTTCTCAATTGAAGGATCAGTATGAAAAATGGACACTGACGATTTTATTCGTTTTAATTAATTGAGATAAGTTATTTAGATCAGATCATATAATACATTAAATAGGCAGTCCTCCTCTATACATGACCAAACTCGATAAAATGGTAAGGGAAGTTATAAAAAGTAGTATGAGTAAGAATAGGTACAGATTTTACAATAAAAAAACAAAACTTTTCCCAAAAGAATAAAAGCTACTTTTGGGAAAGTTTGGGCTAAAAGGGGGGTTTTAAACCATAAGCAAAAAAAAGGGTTTACAATAAAAAAATAAAAAAAAAAACTTTTTATTTTTATAAAATTTTTTGGGAAAAAAAAAATATCGAATAGTGTTTTAATGGGACTTTAAATTTTGAAAATTTGGACTTTTTTGGGAATAACTTTTTGTTTAAAAAGAAATTTTATTTTTTGCTAATGGAAAAGACGCCATATCGAATCAATTTGTAACACCCCCCAAAATACCATTAAACCCCTTTGGGGTTGTCGGGTTTTAAAAAAAATCGTAAAAAATGGTTTTTTTTAAAGGGGGAATTTTTTTATAGACTTCCTTTATAGAAAAATTTCATTTTAAACGATAAAAATAAAAATTTAAAAAAGACATCATGACTAAACAAACTGTACGATCGATTTTCCAAACTTCCGATGCCATAATGAAGATAAAAAAACAGTTCCATCCTTCTCTTTGACGACCCAGAATCCCAAACAGATTAAAACATTTGGCACTATTATACTATTAAGTGAATACTTAAATCACTAAAATTAATCGCAATAATCAATTCACGTCGAAGAAACTGGAATTTTAAATCCATGATCGTCTGCTAGAAGAAATCGTTTTTTATTTCGGGCATCACAATCAATTACCTATAACAGTTTTTAGTAATTTTCAGATAGACTGTAAAGATACTGAATTTATTGCAAGAACAATGTTCTAAAAGTCCATGGCAGATGCCGGTTCACCTATATCCGGTAAATATTTTGAACTGTCACTGAAAGTACAGGAAAATAAACAATTAAAGGGGAACGCTGTATTTTTTTTCTTTTTGTAAACAAAATATAAATCAAATTAAATTAATTTAAAAAGGCCGAATATGCCTCAGAAATGAATATGTGTTGTTTTTTTTTCTGCGGAAAGTTGAAATATTTGCTTTATAATAAACGGTTAAAACATTTGATTAGCTCGATATGAGATACCTACCAACTGAACAAAATGATATTATCATTATCATCATTAAATAAACCTTAAAACTTATCCTGTGTTGATTGTTTGTTCCACTTTTATTGTTTTTCTTGTAAAACGATATTAATTGTGATGAATGTAACAAAATATAAATCAAATAACATTTGACTTTATACACAATACAAACTAATTGCTAAAACGCAATTCATGTAGTATTAAAAGATGGCTCTACTATATTGCCAATGAGTAACTATTTTAGAAAATGTAAGATGACACAAAAAACAATTAGCTTTAAAATTATTATATTTTAAGCTAATGGACATATAATCAAGTACATTTGGTTGTACTGTTCCTTGATATAATGATTGTCTACGTACCCTTCCCAATTTTTATTTTTTGTTTTTACAAAAATTGTCTCATTACCCCAAATTTACCAAATCAAGATTGTTTTTGTCGGGTGGGCCTAACATTGACAAACCTTCATCTTTTTCCCTTGACCTAAAACCCGGGGGAAAAATTTCCCATACATATTTTTAAAATTTGAAATATTTTTCCCTTTTCCAACCTATTTTGACTGCTTTTGGAAACATATATTTTTTTTGGAAAAATTTTGAAGGGGTTTTTGTTTTTGCTATGGGCCTTCATTTATGCACTGTTTTTTTAGTTTTTCCCCAAAAATCTTTGAATCTTTTTGTTTTTTACATTTTGGATTTTTCAATTTCGTTTTGCGGGTTTTGGGGGATATTCACCCCACAAGGGGCCCCTGGGTTTGTTTTTTTAGGGAAAGGGGGTATAGCTAAAGGTAAGGGCTCCCTAAAGGAAAAGGGCGGGGCCCCATTTTTCGAGGGGGGCATACCTGAAAATAAAAAATCTTTTAATTTAAAAATTGCCAATCATACTTTGAAGAAAATAAATAGTAATTTTAATAAAATAAAAAAATTGCCGAAACATCCATTTTTTTAACAAAAATTTAATTTCCAAAAGTGATTTTAGATTATTGCAATCATCAAAAAGGTTTTTTTTAAACTTTTAACGGGTTTGGATACAAAAAGGTTTTTAAAAATAAGCTATTTTGTAATAATAAAGAAAACAAACGAAACGGATTTTCCTTTTCCCATTCTATTTTCCCATTGTTTTATCCATGCCCCTTGAAATTCCCTTTAAACGTTTAAAAACAACAAAAGGGGAAAAAGAATTAACTAACTAAATTTTTGAAATAATTTAAAAATAAGAAGAACTTTGTTTTGACCATTAAAAAAAAATACGGGGTTTTTCCTTTCCCCTCTTTCCCAATTTTAATTTTGTGCTTTATAAGTTTTAACGATCTTTCCCCAAAAAAAATTTAAATAAATTATGATATCAAGCCTAGCATGCAATTTCATTTTTTGTTTTTAAAAAAAATTTTTTATTAGGGTCTCGGTTTTATTTGACATTTTTTGGTAAGTTTTCAGCCCCCGCAAAATATAATTTGAGGAATAAGAAGAAAAGGGAAAACCCCTCTAAAACAAAAATTGTCCCCCCACACACACCAATTTTTTGTACAAAGTTACATTTGCACTTTCTTTCTTTGGAATGGGGAAATCTAAACGATGTCAAAAATTTTTATTTTTGACTCAACATGTCCATTTTCGGATCATTCCCCGTCTATCTTGTACAGTGAAAAAAAGAAAAAATTAAATACTTCCAATCAAAAAGTTAGATAAAAAAAGTTCCCCAGTTCTCAAATCGAAAAGTTTTTTTGACCCCCATTTTAAACCAATTACGAAAAAAAAAATTCTCCGTATCCCCCAAATCTTTATCAGGGGTTGTTATAAAAACAAAGGATCAAAAAAGATTTTTGGTTTTACAAAAATTTGAAAATATTTCAATGTTGTCCCTTAAAACCGGGGAAAAAATTCCACTAAGGAAATGTAAAATTAATTTTTTAAATATCGCAAAGCCCAACCCGCTGAGCACTTTATCTGAAATTTTGGGGTTTTGGGGTAAAAAAAAACGCCTTTTTAAAAAATCCCAACCCGGGGCGAAACGTTTAAACCGGTTCCGCTCGAAAAAAAAAGTAACTATGTAATTTCCCGGATAAAATTTGATAAATTTCATATTTTGCCCTTTTTCCCACATCAGTACTAAAAATTTTAAAAAAGAAACCCCAAAACCCGGTCTGTAAAATTAAAGAAAATATGTTTTTTAAAGAAAAGATTAACCCGAATAAATTGTTAACTTTGGATGGGAAATTTTAAAAAACAAAAAAATTTAGATTTCCCCATAAAAAATGTTTAAAAATTGTAAAAAATTTCGGGTAGAGGGAAATACAGAAAAAAGCTCAATAGGTGAAAATTGGAAAAAATATATTTGTTTTTTAAATAAAACCAAAAGATAAGTGGAAATATTTTAAACGAGGGAAAGAAAATTTTTGGAAAAATTTTTTTTTCCTTTTTTGATTTTAAAAACAAAAATTTTAAATTAAAAAAATAGACAAAAATAATAACAGTAAATTTTTAGCTTTTATTTTAACTTTTGTTTTTTAAACAGATAAAATAAAATAAAAAACTTTTCGAGCATCCCTCCTCCAAAAATCCCAAGTTTTTCCAGAAAAAAAAAACATAACAAGGGCATTTAAATTTCTGATTTTTCCAATTGTTTCATAGTGGTTTGAAACATTGTAAGTACTGGAGCTTCATTGACATCAGTGACAGTGAGGTTTAAGTATTTCTCTTCCAGTCCAGGTAAATATACATCTCTAACACTGAACAAAAACTCATAATGATTCAATGTCTCGTAGTCAAGAGCTTCTTGCAATGTCAAAACTCCGGCTGAAAGAAAACCATTTTTCTATGACACATTTTAAAACTGGCAGTTTATTTATTCCTTTCTAATGCATATCCTCCGAGTCAGATATCCTACAATTATGTTTAATTCCTTACTTATATATACTGATATTTAATGAAGGTCTTGTTCAAAGTACACCATTCTTGCTTTGTGAAATAATAATCCATTTAGAGACATTAGTTCCTTAAGTGCTTATTCATAAATGGTAACTGTATTCACAACTGGATGAAGAATTGATATAATTATATCGTAACATAACAACAAATAACTTTGCCTGTTTGTTTCAGTTTCTGAGTATTAAGACCTAAACATGCATCGTATTGATGTTTTTTGTTGTTGATTCCCCTATTTTTTATAACTTTGCGATCCTTAATTTTCTAGAAAATATTAGTTTTACTTTACCATTCGCATCAAGTGAAAATGCTGAAGTTGCAGATTTTGGATAAACTGTTATAGAGAATGTATGCACGTCCAGTGCATCTGGATCATCTACTGTTGCAGTAAATAATGTTGTCCCAACAGCTGAGTTTTCGTCGAAACTTACTGTTTCTGGCAGATTGTTTAGTTGAGGATTTGTTTTTGAAGCTATTTAATAAAAAAAAGATATTTTTACAATACAATTATGCTCTTGAAAGACGCTTGCCTCCAGAATTGATTTAATTGCTTCTACTTAGGCACATCTGATCTTGGTAACATTTATGTATATGTAAAGAATAATTGGTTCTAAAAGCCTTAAGTTTTCCCTATTTTCAGATTTAATCTTATATAAAAATAAAAAATGAGGATAAATTAATGGACAAATTGTGAAATAAAAATATAATTACAAGATTAAGATGATAAAAATTTACTACTAATATTGCGGAGGAACTCACATGAAATATTTACGTTGAGATTTTCACAGACCACATGAGTGTGAACATTTTCTTCTATGCACAAAGTAATGATATACATTTCCCCCTCTTCATCTGGTATTCTTACATCTCTCTTTAACGATACGACACCATCTAAAGCAAACAAATAACTTTTTGACTCTTAACATGCCTTTCAATGACAACCTCCATCGGTACTGACCACTTAAAAAGATTGAGCCGTTTTTGTTTACTCGCGAAAGGCTTTGAATGGAACTGATAACTTTAGAGTAAGTTACCATCGTTTCATTGGATTGGTCAGTGAATGCAATACATTATTTGTAACCTTTGTTTCACCCTTAATCTACCGTTCTTATATTTTACCATCGAACACTAGCATACTACTAGGGGTTAAGTGAAAGTTAATTAGTCATAAGAGAATTGAATAAGTGTACGATAAGTTTGTAACTGATACTAAATAAAATATGACACCATCAATTGGTCTTATAAGCAATTTATGTAGCTGATAGAAAAGGATAGTTATATTCTATTAGCCTGTGGATATATGACTATTCGTTTTGTACATATACTTTTAATTCTTACTATTCTTGAAGAATACACAATCTTAATTATTACTATTCTCTAATAACAGTATATGACACTCATGCCCAGGTTCTAAGTTTGTTTTAAGACCACGACAATACTTTTTATTTTATACCAGAGTATGGTACCAAACTTAAAAGATCTAAAAGTTTTGTTTATTATGCAGGTGAAGCCGAAATTAATATCTAAATCTTAGATGATCGATATTAAATTACTGGGTAGTGCCTACACTTGCACACAAGGGAAACAACTTTTACAAAAATTATAAAAGTGTTCATAGGATTTACTTTTACTGAATATTTTCGGTTTATTACCCTATCATATTTGTTATGCATACAGATACCTTCCTGAAAAAGGCAACTCTTCAAATTCTTAAAATCAAGATATGTCAATGCATACTGCCGTTCTTATCAAACATTGATAAAAAATATTGTATATACCTGACAAACACTGTAGAGGAACGAAGCTGTCTGTAACATTACAGGAATACAGGAGGGGGTCGTTTTCAGCATCTGTTGTCTGTAGCGTAAAAATGATGGCCCCAGACTTCACAGTCATAGGATCTACATTGATAATATCTCCAGCTGAAAATATTTTATGATAACCATGATTTTATGAATAACAATGATTGTTATTATTATTATTATAATTATTATTATTATTATTATTATTATTATTATTATTATTATTATAATTATTATTATTATTATTATTATGAAGCAGTAGTAGTGCACTCAACAACTTTAAAAAATGCACCAAACTTATTTCAATAATAGTTACATTGAATATGATGATTACATGTAATGTAACTACATTTTTAGTATATACGTAATTATCAATTTCAATGACATCATCCATAAGAATTGCATTTTAAAAGATAAAACATTTAGTACATATTTTGTAACACTAACAAAGCTCTAAGGTGAAAAAGTGAGTTCATATATAAATTGTCAGCTCATTCTATACTACACTAGTAGGTTACTTTTGAACTGTTAGTCCCTTAATTATTATATTTTGCTTCAATTTAACACATCTTATTGTTAAGTTATTCTCAATCACGCTACTTTTATTTCATGCTACTAGCTTTAAACGTTTTTACTTTTCTGATCGTTTATATTTTGGAATATATGTTTTATGCCTTTTGTTTTGTCGGAAAAATACTTTTTTATCTAATGTTTCTTGTTATTTGTAACCTGATATAAAATAAAGTTTCTTGTATTTTGTACTGTGTAAGTGCGAGTTAATTCCCAACCGAAAAGAAAATAAGAACTGAAAAACGAATATAATCTGTTTAATACTCACCATTTAAGTTATCCATTGTGGGAATTTGGTTCTCTAGAATAGAGACCGTTGCTGTAGCTGTGTCAGACGAACCATAATTATCTTCACAAACGACCACTATTGTATACGTGTCTGCAACATCATAATCAAAACCCGGCCCTTCTTTGCTTATAATCTGGAACACTGTAAATTCATACAATGGTTAACATGTTACACTTGATAAATAAGAAAGATATCGTGAAATATTTTAATAAAGAAATGATGGGACAGACCCGCTGATAATTCCAAAATTATATAATATACATCGCGATTAGTTAATAACCATATAATATAAAATGGTATTCATAAGCAAAATGCATAAGTTAATCATATATAATTTAGGTAAATTCAACATGCTGAATTTGAAAAGGATAAGATCAATGAAAATGGGAGTTTGACGAAGTTTCTTAATTATTTTGTTTGTTTAAGTGTTGGAATGCAATAAAATGTGTATACAATTCACATGTATGTTTTCTATGTTCTTTTTATAACAGGCGTTTTCAACATGCAAAGCAAATACATGTATTATAGAGACTTATTCAAAGCAATGTTAAATAAATTGATAAGATAGAAAGAAATAAAATCTTAAAGAAAGTCCGAAACGGCAAAATTACAATTGTTGCAGGATCGTTTTGATTTAGCCTATTCATGGACGGTACTGGAAATAACAATTTACCGAACACGCCCCCTAGCACCAGAACATTTCAAACAGAAATCACAAACCGTTAGAATCAGTATCAGTTTCAACAGCGAAGAAAATGTGGTTATTGGCCGGTGTTGAGGCGGCCTCGTCAACCTCACATGTGACGGCATCATTTGTATTAGCATCAGAGGTTGCTATGGTGACAATTGTTACAGATTCTGTCGTGTCCTCATGAATATTTACGCTAACACTTGCCATGTTGGTTATGCTTATATCCTTAAATGTGAACAAAGAGTTACATACATAAATTTTAACTTGATTATAGCAGTTTTCAGCAAGCAATTACAGAGGCATCTGGAGCGACCATTGCTTGGCTTTATATTAAAATGTCAATTTTACAATTGTTAAATATATTTGCAAGTGTTGTGAAATATAAACTAAACAATTGTTGACATTTTTAAGGAAACAACTTCCTTAACCTTTTTTAAATACGTTTTGAATATCTGAAAAAAGTCTCTACTGTTAAATTGGATATAGCTTAAGCTGATGCGAGTTAGATGGATTAATTATATTGCAAATAACGATAAATCTCATGAGCTGGTATATTAAAACCCAAATTGCAATTGTCAACTATTTCATTGGTTTCATTGTTCTCGAGGATCCCCCTTACCGATGTTACTTTCTCTATTGAATAGTGTACGACATCAAAGCAAAATTTCACCATGACAATTGAGTCTAATGGTTATTTGTATCTCACGGCTTTTTTCAGAAGTTGTGTATGATTATTCATTCACTCGGATGAAATTTTACAAAATTATCCAAGAAAGCCGGTGAGGTGGTACGACCGTTGTAAAAAAGACAAACATGATAAGGCAAATTCATTAGTGAAAACACAGCTCCTAAAAATGACAAAATTGAAAATGTTGCAGGCTCGGTTTGATTGAGCCTGTTTATGGATGTTACTGGAAAGTATCAGCTACCGTTTACGCACCAAGTTACCATTTAATCATTAATATATTTGCAAGTGGTTTCACAAGGCGATAATCATGAAACCGTTTATAAGACAAGTTCGTGCCATTCCACCAAAAGCAGCATATGGTCACCTGACGAAAACATGCGTGTGCCCTAGGGGATCAGAGGTAATGAAGACTGCATATCACTGACAAGGTTTCAACAGACAAATTTAAAAAGCAGGCAATATATCTTAATGGTGCTTATACAGTTTTCAAGCAAGAATATTGTAACCCAAACAACTAGAACATTACAAAATACCACAGACATGTATAAACAACGCTTAACGATCTTTAAGGATCGAAAGTAACATCTTTAATTAAATGTACGGGGTGACTTTTTACAACCTCCACATGACATAAATTACACTGATGTTGCAGAACAAATCCTATAGAGAACGTTCAAAACAGCAAAACTGAAAATATCGCAGGCTTGGTTTGTATGAACCAGTTCATAAAAGGTACTGAAAGATTCATACGAACCTTATTCGTGAATGTCACTTCCAAGCTCAGTGCGCAGGCTGCGTGAGCACAGGCAGCAGTGTCATACACATTCGCAACGAGGGAGTAGGTGCTTGGGTTTGGTGGATTGGTTGCTTCTAATGATGAAACCATTGTCACACTTCCTGTTTAAATTGAAATGGAAACTAATAGCCAAGTTGTCGAACACAGTTACTTGAGAGACACATTTACCAGCAGAGAATCTGTTCTTTTTTTATTTGTACTTTTACATATATGAATTGACTTATAATTTTAATTTGTGAAAATAAACGAAACAATGTTAATTTTACAAAACTGTAATAGTAGTAAGTACTTAAATAATTATATATAGAAACTAGTTACAGATATCAAACAAATACACATTGCAAGTTCAGACAGATTACTTCTTCTGTTTCATTGAACTTCTTGTCACTCTGAAGAATTGTTTCAATAGCTTTCAAAATTCTAAAGCATAAAAAAACTCAAAAGCAAGTGTATGTTAGCCTAAGATATTTTGGTTCTGCATTCAGTTTGTATTAAGTACCAATTTATTTCATAGCTAGGCTCAAAGATACATTATCTGATCAAATAGTGCTTGGCAAAATTCCAACCACTGTTTACCTGTGAATGGATCAACAGAAAATAGGTCCGGGTATTCGGATATAATAACGTAAGTAAGTTGTGTGTATCCAGTTCCGGTGACAGTAATTTGGAATACCTCACTTCCTGCTGCTTCCTGGTCCGTTATTGTAGAAGAAGCGTCCGTGCAAACAGGTGTTGGCCCACAATATTCTAAACATACAACAAACTTACGTCTATTAAATCAGTTTATTTAATTAATAATCAAAATATATTGACATTTATTCATGTTTAAGAATGGAAGTACACTGTCAAGGAAAGTGATTTATCTGTAGAATCTCTTGGAATGATGGATTTCCTACTTAATCAATACACAATTTTAAGGTAATCCTTTTTGTTATAAATATACAGAATCTGATATGGTGCAATTTTCAACCACTCTTTACAATTCTTGCCAAAATATGTGTATTTTGACAAAATATATCTTGAATTGATTTACATCACTTTTAAGGCATAGTCATAATATTTGTCAAACTCTTTCCAACGTATTACTTGAGCATTCAAACAGGTCAAAAGCTTATCTTTCTCCTCTATTTCTAAAATTCATAATGATTGCTTTAAGCATGTGCCAGATTCTATTGTGCTTAAATAGCAATTTGTGAAACACTATGATATATGGTACAAATATGCATGGCTGTGTAGATTTATAAGTATACGTTATAGTGGGTTTACCTCGAATATCAATAGTAAATGAAGAACAGACAATGTTTCGTCTCTCTCTGCCACAGAAAGTAATGGAAAATGTACTGTTCACAAGATCCCATTGAAATATTGTTGTGGTTACATTTGCTGGATTACCTGAATGTTCATGAAAAAGAAAATATTTATAGGTAAAGTAAAGTCAGAGTACAAAAAAATACATTTGTTAAGGCAAAATACATAATAACAGTGTAGCAATACCACGTGACCTGGACGTCATTTTTGGCATCATTTCCAAGACAAATATTGCTCGATTCGAAAAGGAAAATAGCCGTCAGTATTTTATTTCTGCACCGATTTCTTTGGGATATGCACCATTCTTCGAAGAAAAATATAAGCTTGCCATCGAATAGTGTTTTTCCTTCAGTATATGAGCCGTTCTATCAAACACTCTGTATAACCTTGAAAGTTGCTTGTATACGAGCGGACTTCAGTTGCAAGCTATTTTGTTTTCTTGTATAATCTGGTCTACGCCATGATTTAAAAGTTGTAATTATATAATCAACCGGGAGTACGGAAGGCAAAATCCTACTAAAATATGTTTATTTTGCAATTATTTATGGCGTAAATCTGAACTTTTTCTGCAATTGACAATTATGGCACCAGTTCCAAGCCAAATATTTGGACTACAGTTTAAAGTAGTTTTCAGAATTGCTTACAAATGCGAAGAAACATGAAACTTTTCAGAGTTGCATATCCAAAAGAAATAGGTGCAGAAATAAAATACTTACGGCTATTTTCCTTTTCGAATCGAGCAATATTTGTCTTGAAAATGATGCCAAAAATTACGTCCAGGTCACGTGGTATTGCTACACTGAATAACTTGATACTAGTATTGGAATATTTTCAATAGCTCGTTTTAGTTGGAACAAGTTTATTATTCTGTAAAACAATAACCTTTTGGCATTTTGGATTTTGGTATGCACTCATCATTTGTCGGTTTAGCAAATACTGTAATAAATTATCTATATTTTAGAATACTAATTAGAAAGTGTTATGTCCACACTCGCTAAATGTTATAAGGAATAGTCCTTGCAACTCTGTAAAAGTTTTAGCTAAGTGGACGCCAGCTGTGATATTGACTTAACAAATCTTTAACCCCTAACCTCCTGATCATGTACAAAGAATTTGCCTTTCTTGAGTTCGAAATAGATCATTTGTAGTTGAAGGGAAATCAATACTTTAAGCAACGAGTACCAAACATACAGAACTTGCGCTTTCAATAGTGTACAGCCTGTCTATATAGCATCCATATTCTTATAGATGTATTATTGCTAAGTAACATACTTACTGTTGTAGTTTCCACGATCATCGAAAGCAAACAATGATGGTGTAATTGGTGATATGGTGTAGTTATAGTCAAGTGTTTCACTTTCAGCGTCCGTGTAGTAGATAGAGAATATGTTGTCTAAATGTGCTATGTTGTCAGTGTTTATCGTTATTGTTGCTAAAAAGGTATAAAACATCATTTTATCAACGAAATCAAATGTAATAAAATATTGTGAGATGGTTGAGTAAAGTAACAAAGAAGAGAAAAAGACAACAACAAAACGTGTTTGTTTAGGCCCATCTCTTCAGTGGAGACATGATTATTGCAAAAGTCGCTGGTTTGATCAAAACTGTTTGAACGGTCTGACTAGACTTACAGAAACATGCTCAGGATAAACACCTATCAAGCCAGAACGTGACTACTATGTCGATCTGAACGCATTAGGGACGTGATATATAATTACGTTTAAAACTGTCTGCGAACGAGCTTGTCCTGTGATAAATTAGTTCATGTTGTATTCAACGTTTAAGGAGCGAAATTTGTAACTAGGAACACAACAGCTTTAAACAGAATGCAGACGGCCTTAAACTGATCGAAAACGATGTTACAAGGCAAAACCAGCAACGTCCTAAATGATTTATGAACAACTTTTGTATCACATATCATTTAGTATTTTCCGGCAATATTTACACTTTTTAATTAGTCCACAGTCCGTTCAAGGATATTTCGAGGAATGTGTTGGACGTGTTACAAACTAGTTTGCTGTGACAACAGCATTTAAAATGTACGTTATCACCAGTGTATCTTACTGCTTAACATGAAATAAATAACTGTATAAAAACGAATAATGTTATCATTTTCATATACAAATGTTATTATACTAGTATTCTAACAGATGGAAGATGAATGAACAACTTCCTTTTCAAATTGAGAAAACGCAGCATAGAGTTTTTCGTATTTTGTCAATTAAATTTTGCCATGTGGTTACGGTTATCTGACAGCGTACGTGAATTTTGTAAAACCAAAGAAATACTTTAATTTATAAATATCTTAATTTATAGATTTACTCGGAGTATTGCTGAACACGGGTGGTTGATTCTCCGTCACCTTTAACGTGAACGTCTCCTCGTCGTCTGAACCATACGCATCGTTACATTTGACCGTCATTGTATACTCGTTGTCAAGGTCATAGTTCAAACAGGCGACGTTTTCTAAACAGAGAAAACTAGCATCGATGTATCCGCAATCAGGATATTGGCACCTCTTCTTGTATATGAACCATGCTGAAAAAAGGATAAAAGTGTAGGTCAAATGAATAATTCTTTTCATCATAAAAAGTGGAGGGAGACCTCAGTTCTTCCACAGTACATTATTTCAAGCCAGATTTGGCTGTTCATCTTGACTTTTATCGTAGAGTGTTTTTCAAAACTATGAGAGGTTCTCAAGTCAGAAACCAAAACCAATCATTTACGGAGGCCCTCGCTATTCCTTAGTGAAATACTTACAGTTATGATTAAAGCTTCCGTTATGGTATAATTCAAGGAGCGTCGGTTCTTCATTGGTGACAACAACGCATGTGACGTTGTCATGATCCGGATTATTGTAGTCATAGGTGATTATACTGTGAACGAGAGTCCGCGCATCGGTGTCTTCATGTATATTTCTGCTTGTAGGTAGACTAGTTATTCTAATGGGCTGCAAAACAATATTAATTTTGATTTAGCTGTGCTTAATACACGCAGAGCAAATCAATTATATAAACTCAGCAGGCTAAATGTTAAGAATATCAACAGTGAACGGAAAGGTTGAAGTATTACCCAGTTTGTAAATGCTATTCGCATTGACATCGTACACGTGCTGGAATAGTGGCACGAGTGCCCTGGATTACTCACTCTCACTACAATAGTATGGGTTGAATATGGATAATCTGGCCATACAGTTATATTGCCAGTTGATGATAATACACCTGTAATAAAGAACAACATATCGTGACTTGAACATACTACACCTGTTATAAAGAACAGTCAAAAATAATATTTTTGACATCAGTTGAGGATAATACACGTGTGATAAAAAGCAATATTCCTATTGTGACGATTTTTAAAAAAAAAACTGTTACACAATTTAGTGGACAAATGTATGTTTGGTAGACATTGAGCAGCAACACAACGTAAGCGTCTTTTTATTACAGGATTCTAATACATGATAAAAATGTTAGGAGTTCTATCTATGATGCTTATCATTTCTTGATCAGATTTATTTGTAATATAAATTCATGCTCTTATTATAAATTATTACTTCATTATTATGATGTTTATTATAACTATCATCATTTTCTATTAAAATTAATGATAAAATCAACACCACCATCGTCATCGTCGTTGTCATCATCAACAATAACATAGTCATCTTTATTTTCTTTTTCATCTTCTTATCTCAGTCTTCCTTTATCTTTTTTTCATAAACATCATCATCATAATCAGCAACAACATCAATATCACCATCCACATCAATATCATTTAAAACATTTAACATCTTTTATCAATAACTAATTGTTTAATAGTTATAGCGCGGCTTTATACCTGTATTCAGATTTAACGATGCTTCATTCAGCGTGGATGATACAATGACAAAATTGAGATTTTGCCAAGTCGAACTTATTGCTGGGAAATGATCCGACGGTTGGTTATAGGTCATAGTGAAGAAAGTTCCACCAACTGGAAATTGGTCATTAAAGCTGCTTGTATCGGTCTGGCTGTTACAGTTTGGTGTCTGGAAACACCCGTCTGAGGAAGATTAGAAACCGAACAAATAAAGAGTTGAATAAATATAAGGCAGCAACAAAGCTGATTAAAAAAACTGCCTTGTGTCTCAGAGAAAGATACGATTAAACAAAACCAAAAAAAAACCGGCAACACAATACCTTAACATATCTATAAAAAAACACTTATTTAACGTCATTAAACTTTATCGTATCTTAAACGGAAAATGTGCAAGTTCTATGGTTCATCGGCCTTAACTACAATGTAACTTATCGTTTTGGCCAAATTGAGAGAGAAACTTCAAAATACGTTTCTACTCCGGTTTTGGAGATTATCAGTACCTTTGCAATTAAGTTCAAAACCATGAAGATGCTGCTGGTGTACCGCAATCTCAGACTAGGTTGGCGGCTTTGAATATTAGATAAACAGGCTATTATAGCAGTATCCTATTATATTGTTATCATATATACCCATTCGAGTGTTTGGCAAATGTCTTACAAAATAAAGGACAGAAGAACAAAATAACAACCGATTTCTATTTGCAAATGCTTGTAAATGTATATCTTAATACAAAAAAAAATGGAGAATATGTACAATCTCGGTAGGAACTATATATGTGAGGTACCACTGGGTTGCTGTTTCAGACCTTGGTGTCATTTTTCAGTGATGATTCATCTTAGAAATGGTAATTTGCCTCTGAGAAATAGTAGTCGATCACTTGCACAGAAACTCGTTATCATTTGATAGTAAGAAAGCCGATTAGGTGGACCGACCGCCGACAAATGATAAAAATGTATTGAAACAGAAATACAGTATATAAACCAGAGAAATAAATAGCACTCAGACTTACCAAAATTTATTGTCATTGTTTTGCATGATTCTTGGCGTCTGGTGTATATACATACACGAATTGTGTAGGTATAGTCGTATTCTACAGCAGGGTTAGTAGCCAAATACACTTGGCCGTTTGCTGTTACAGTATAAAAAGCTCTTTTATATCTTTACATGAAAACGTAACTTTAACAAAAATAGTCTCAAAAAAGTAACCTAATGGTATATTACTTTCATTTCAAATTATTCTTTGTTTGTTTTGACATGTTTGGCTCAGTGATTATCATCGAAAAGTCACAAGTACTTGATACTCATTCATATTGGTTTGAATCCCGACACTGACTTAATTTTTGGATAAATTTCTTATCTCATACCGTTTGTAGACCTTGTTACTCGCCTGTATAATTGTATTGAGGTTGCTCGTTTGAAGCAAACAAATACATTTAAAATACTACTTATCCACTACGTTCATAAAATTTATAGAAATTTATTCATGTAAGCCCTTACACATAACGTCATCTCTTAAAATACAATATAAACAAAACAGTCATTAATGCTGCATAATAAATGCCCAGAACTATTGAACAAAATTCCGGCATCTAGCAGACCGTCGGTCGTTTCATAATGCTGCCATTTAGCCCCTCTTACGTGACCATATGGTAAATAGATCGAAGGAGGAAGTTATAAGTATATATCATGATTACGTATTTTAAAGCAGCGATTTTTTGTTTGTTCTAAGACATAGGAACAGTGTGTAGTTTTGACGGCAGTATTTAAGCTATTCGTGTAATCAATGTGTATGTAATGTACGAAGACGAGTGAACGTTCAACTTATTGAATTCCGGATAACATTTTCGTAAATTCACAATTTTTACTTCGTGAATTCATGCTTTCACCATACGGAAAACATTAATTCACGATTTCAACTTCATGAATTCACGGATTCGTGATGAAGTTAAAATCGAGAATTCGTGAAGTTGAAATCGTGAATTTCACGAAGCTGAAAATGTGAATTTTTCTGAAGTTGAAATGTCCCCACCGGTCTTTTGTATAAATGTCATATTTTACCTGTATTTAGCTCAAACATATTAACGGTACCAATAGAGTATGTATTCACGACTGCAGTAGGTTTTGTGTAATCCACAATTGGTCCACCGCTCGATTTTGAAGCTGTCGCAAGAACAGTACCGGAGCTCATCGAGTTATCTGCATTGACGGAATCTGAGGAGAATTCATATTTTATTTATGGAGGACAAAAAGGTAATTGTTTGAAAAGAAAAGATGGACTCTGCAAGATGTTAAGTCTAGACCACATGTTTGTATTAAGAAATTTTAAACATCACTTAAGATACTATTGCTTCAGAAAAGGAGAAGGACTGTTCTTAGGGACAATGGTGACAATGAAAAAATAATAATAGTGTAGAGAAAAACGGAATCCCTAAATATCGCTTAAAATGACAAAATTGATAATGTTGCAGGTTTGGTTTGAGCCAGTTCATGGATAGTACAAAGCACATTAATCAATCATTTGCTTGCTTTGTACCATCAATAAACTGGCTCAAACCAAGCAAATGATTGATTTATAACAGGAAGATCTTTTCATGGTTTCCAACAAGTTTCTTTTAATTTTACCTTGAGATATCCGATGTTTTTTGGGGGAATATGAAAGTAAGTACTAAGTAAAAAGGTAAGTAAATCGTAATTCATTATAATTCAAAAATAAACATTACGAAACATTTTCACAACACCGATTACGTCACGCTCTGTTGCTTTCTGTTCTGATCAAGGAAAACAAACGTTGCGGGAGTTTGATTCCGGAGTGTATTGTAAGGTTTGCATGGAAAAGATGTATGGTCAAGCGGTGAAAAGAAAAAGAAATATTACAAGAAAAGAATAATCTCCGTATCTAACAAAACCATGTTTTGAAATCCCGATCATTATAACACATGTAGTACGTCTTAAATACAGTGACAATACTAGCTGAATAGTACACGCTTACAAAACAAAATTCGCATGATCATTTTCCATAAAAAATAACTTGAAATAATTATTATTGTTGTTATTGTTGTTTTACAAATTACAAACCTGGAAGGCTTATGACCAATGTCGGTGTTTCTTCTACGACATTAACGGTAAGTGTAGATGTTCCGTCATCATTGTTGTCGTATGAAGTGGTATAACATTGAACGATGAGATTGTAAGTAGCTGGGCCAGTCATACATCCGTTACTGGTAGAACATGCCGTACATGACGCACACGCACCACAGCTTGTTGCTGAACATGCTGATTTGCGTATAACATGTATAATGCTGCCTGAAAAGTAAAATTGCAAGATAATATATAGTTTGTTTAAATAAACACATTAGCATAACATATAAACAGCACCCCACTCAAGGTTAAATAAGAACATATTAACACGAGAAAAGAGACGCCAACAAAGGCATCAGTCAAGACTTACATTGACTTGTTGTGCCCCCACTTTAGTGGCGGACATTTAGATTACCCTTATCCATCCGTCCGTCCTTCCGTCCGACTGTTCTCTTTTGTGTCGCACGTAACTCAAAAACTTATTTGACCTAGAGTCATGAAACTTTACAGGAATGTTGATCAGCATGTGTAGTTGTGCACCTGGGTATTTTCGTCTGGATATTTTTAGTATTTTTAGAGTTATTGCCCTTGACTTAGTAAAATTTTGCAATTATCAACTTGTGTCGCATGTTACTCAAAAGTATTTGACCTAGAGTCATGAAACTTTACAGGAATGTTGATCAGCATGTGTAGTTGTGCACCTGGGTATTTTCGTCTGGATATTTTTTAGTATTTTTAGAGTTATTGCCCTTGACTTAGTAAAATTTTGCAATTTTCAACTTGTGTTGCATGTAACTCAAAAAGTAATTGACCTAGAGTCATGAAACTTTACAGGAATGTTGATCAGCATGTGAAATTGTGCACCTGGGTATTGTCGTCCGCATATTTTTAGTATTTTTAGAGTTATTGCCCTTGACTTAGTAAAATTATGCAATTTTCAACTTGTGTCGCATGTAATTCAAAAAGTATTTGACCTAGAGTCATGAAACTTTACAGGAATGTTGATCAGCACATGCAGTATTTTCGTCTGGATATTATTTAGTATTTTAAAGTAATTGCCCTTGATTTGTAAAAATTTGCAATTTTCAACTTGTGTCGCATGTAACTCAAAAAGTATTTGCCCTGCAGTCATGAAACTTTACAGGAATGTTAAACAGCATGTGAAGTTGTGCACCTGGGTATTCTTGCCTGGATTTATTTAGTATTTTTAGAGTTATTGCCCTTGACTTAGAAAATTTGTTGCATGTAACTCAAAAAGGGTTTGACATAGAGTCATTAAACCTTACGGGAAGGTTGCTCAACATATTTAGTTTTGCACCTTGGGTTTCGTTTGTGGATTTATCCAGTATTTGTACAGTTATTGAAAATTTTACAAGAATGTTGGTCAGCATGTGTACATTTGCACCTTGGGTTATGCTTTCGGATTTATTCAGAATTTGTAAAGTTCTTGCCCTTTACTTAGTAAAAGATTTTTAGTTTTCAAAAAATATTTGACCTAGAGTCATAAGATTGACAGAACAGTGGCGCGGTGGGGGTACCCGTGTCCTATGGACACATTTCTAGTTAAGGGTGATTTTTTTTCTTTCACCCAACGTAGGATGTGATATCTATTTTATATGGTAGCTGGGTTGTACAATTTGTATTTTCGCTCGCCAAGCGAAAAGTCGAAAATTTACAAGTTAAAATGGCGGGGCGCGGAGCGAAAATACGCTAATTAGCGAGGGCGCGGGCGAGATTAAGGAAATAAAACTTCGCCCTTGGGGATGCGGAGCGAGACTTAAGAAATAAAACATCGGGGTCGCATGTCGAAAACACGCAAATTAGCGGATGTGCGGGGCAAGGTTTAATAATAAGACGGTAATTAGCGTGTTTTCGTCCCGCGACTCCGCCAAGAGAAAAGCCGATAAATAACAAGTTAAAATGGCGGGGCGCGGGTTTGCTCCGGCCCCGTCGTTTTATTTCTTAAATCTCTCCTTGCTGGGGTTTATCTATTAAACTTCGCCCCGCGCCCCTGCAGGGCAAAAACACGTATGGCACAAACCAGCCACCATAATTTTATTATAATAGCGGAAACAGAGAGGTATCTCAACTGTAATAACTAAATAACAAAACCTGGCATCCGGCAGGCCAGTGGCCGTTTTATAATGCCGCCATGTAGCCCCTCTGACGTGACGAAAGTACCATACATAAAATAGATCGAGGGATGGGGTATGATTACGTTTTTAAAAGCAGCGGTTTGTTTTCTCTCGCCATCCCATATGGGCGCCTTCAGAACCAAATTTATCAAGAAGCCTAAATTAAACACCGGTCTAGGTAGTACTTTTAATAACACTTCAGATTTATGATATTTAATACTTTTATGAGATAATTATATAGTGAGTGTTAACACGCAATGTCGTGTATATATTTTCTGTACATTGGTAATGGTCATACAATTATTACTTACCTGACCAAGAAAACAGCCCAGAATTTGGATTTGAAGATAGTGTGCATGTCTCGCAATTCACAGTGCGTTGATCTTCGCCGGTTTTGAACAACTTTATACCAAAAATGTTGAAAACGTAAGTGTTGGTGGACGGATAGCATGTAGCTGATACACCTGACCATAGATCAAGGGCAGAGTCGGCATTTTCATTTAAATTCAAAGTTCCCGGATGGTTGTGGAAGGTAGGAGCTGTCTCTAAAATGAAAACATTCATTGACATTTATTATTTTTTTCATTATTATTACTTCGTATTTATAATAATAATAATAATAATAATAATAATAATAATAAATAATTATAATAGTAATAATAATAATAATTAAAATTTAAATTACCGTATTTAAGCATAGGGCTCAGCCAATTATTTTCAAAATAGTGATAATTTTCTTAATTATTTATCCCAATTATCCACAGTGGTTTTCAATACTTTTGAGACTGTACATCCGCTGAAAAATATGCCAATTTTATAATTATCGTTTATTGTATAAAGGCGCAATAGAAATATCTTACCTGATAGCGGCAGCAACATTAAAATATATAACCAAACAACCAAATATGACATATTGGTATCCACTCCTTATTATTCTTAATAGGTGTTATAATCAAATATGTAGAAAAGAATGAAATAACCAAGCAAGATGTTTTAAACAAAGATTGATATCTATACTTGATTAAACGGAACAGCGGACTCCTTTCATTCAAAAACGGTCATTTCATTTAATAGAAAAAAATTTGTATAAAGAAAACAGTGTTTATTACATATCCGGTAGTCACCTGTCAATATCGGTACCTATCGTCTGACATGTGATACTATTTGAATTACTAATTCATTTAAAAAGGTTAGAACGTTAATTTTTAATGAATTAAAGGGTTTTGTTTTACCTGTACCGGATTGTTTTACAATAGGGTGATTTTGTCACTGATATCTATATGAACAAATGTTTTATCTGAAAACAAAAGATAAAGGAACGGCATTGTTGTACATGGTTAAGCTTTACTATAGTCTGTCCCTCCAAATTGGAATATTTCATTTTTTTATTAGATATAATAGTAAAATCATTTAAACTAATGTCATGTTAACAACCCTGACGTCACTATCTCTATGCATGTTTTTCTTTTGTTTTTTACAAAAGTCAGTTATATGGTCAAGATGTTATATAATTATATTTTTCCCGTTGACTTACATTGTAACCTAACGTGAAATCCATTCAAAATGGAAGCACCGTGTATATCAAGCAACGCCGTATTGTGACAATAACGCATGATTCGTGCAATAAGTAACGCAGAATTGGGATACCTTACAGGATTATCAACGCGGTAGGAAAACTTGCTAATATATTTTTTATTTAACAGAACTGAAAAAAGTCAATAGCCTCATACGGTTGCGAAGATATAACTCTTTATCCTGCATCAAGATTACTTCCACGAATTTGCTTTTTTTTTTCAAGATCATTCGTGAAAATGATGGCTTGACCATCGTTTTGAGCGAGATTTTGACTTTTTGTCGGCTCTTATAAGTACAACAATGCATATTATACCGTATTATTTCGATTTTCGGTAGGCAAGTGACATAAATTTAACTTCTTGTGATATAGAAAGAAGAAAATAAACTGATAAAATGTGATTCAAGCTGTCCTTATGAGGTAACTCCGATGTACGTGAATTGTGCTTCGTGGTAACGACGGTAAATGTGATTTTTTTTCTTTCTTATATGGTACAGAATTATTACACAGGTTCAACGCCTTTTATCGGCAAATATATTCAAGTCTTTTGCGACCTATAGTCAATGTTTTTTCATGTAACTTATTAAGAAATATAAGATAATTAGATCTTGACAAACTTTCGACATTTTGATTGCATATTGTAACTGAGTACATTTGACAATTGTTTCCTGAAATAAAATTATTATTTGTGAACATGCTGCCAACGTATGATCTTACGTATGATCAAACTTAGTTTGCCAATAAATTGAATATAAAAATGATAGAAAACAATCAAGAGAAGAAGTGTCTGTATATTTTATGCCTGAAATAATGCACCAGTAAAGCTTGAAAGTCTCCATATGTCCTTTATTGTGTTGGCGTGAGATGAAATTTGGCTGTAGCAATTTACCTGTTGGACTTCTGTGAAAATGGAGGATTATTTATGTAATTTATCTTTTCTGTAATATTAGGAAGTTAATTGTAATTAAAAGATATTTTACTTAGAAACTATAATGCCCAAAACTTGTAAAAGCATAACTTTATTGTCCTCTGCTAAAGTTAAATAAATTATAACCCTTGGGCTACTCTTAGGGTTTTTTATTATATATTAACTTTTATGGGACAAACATATGAGTTTATGCTAGGCATAACTATCAATGTTTGCAAAACTAACTGGACTAATGACCCTAAAAGAGGCCACCAGTACAGAGCCAGGTCACATCCATACGAGTGACCATTTGCTCACTCAGGTTGCTCATTTGTACAAATACATTAAATGTATAATAGCAATCTCTCTGAACTGTTCCAAGTACACAGCTGAGCAAAACCATTTCATAAATTTACCAGGTAAAGGGTGGTATAGACTAAAGATACGTTGAATATATTTTGGTTACTTACTCACTGTACATGTATATGGAGAGCTACTAGTGTTTGTGGAAGATGCCATGAAGGTCTAAAAGTGGACTTCTTAATGTTTAAAAATCAATAAAGAGGTAGAATAATAAAAACAAAAAGTTATCAAAGCCCATTTTCATAACTACCATCTCATGACGTATTGAGAAATTGCTACCCCGTTGCTACTCCGTTGATTCCTTGTGTAAAAATATGTTTACGCATTGCTTCGTACTCACTTTAACAAAGACTTATATTAGGAAGCTTATAGCTTTAAGGTTTCAGGATCGGATTCGAGACTTTGTCTTTTTTCTACGCAATCAAACTGAAATAAATTCTGTATAAAAAGAATTAAAGTTTCCCCTCAAAAATATATTTTTTAAAGTTCTGATACTCGCCAATTAATGGCGTTAAACACGTGTAACTGTACCATATATGAGAAAAACATTTTCCGGCGTTACCGCGAAGCACTATTCACGTACATCGGCGTTACGTCATAAAAACGACTTAAATCCCATTTAATCACCTTATTTCAGTTTTTATATCACCAGAATTTTAGTAAATGTCACTTGCCTACTTTAAATCGATTTTATACCATATAATATGCATTGTTATACTTATAAGAGTCCGACAAAATCTCGCTCAAAACGATAGTCAAGTCATCATTTTCACGAATGATCTTGAAAAGTAAACAATTTCGTGGAAATAATCTTGATGAGGGATAAAGAGTGATGTCTTTGCAGCCGTATGCAGCTATTGATTTTTTTTTCAGTTCGGTTAAATACAAAATATATTGGCTAGTTTACTTACCGCGTTGGAAATCCTGTCAGGTATCCGCCATTTATTGCACAATTATGCGTTACTTATTGCACGAATCGTGCGTTATTTCCACATTGAAAGAATAACCAATGATCCTCCCATACAGTTTTTAAGTTTATATGACCAATAGAATCATCAGGAAGTCATAGTGGTAATACACAGTCAGTTAATTATAGTCAAACCCTTATAAAAGTTACAAAAAGATTTAAAAAACGATTTAAAAGGTTCAAAAGGAGCGTCGTAGGAGCGAGAGACTCGTTTAAAACGGTAGACAGTAAAAGTATGGGAAAATATTGGCAAAAGGCTGAATAGGGCATTAAATATATATTTAAGCAGACAACTAGATATTAAATTAAAAAAAAATTAAACGTTGCATAACCTGTCCTTAATAGTGTTAATCCAACCGTTGACACGCGCGTGCCTATAAAAATAGGTCACATACTTGGTTAAATGGTAAAAGGAAAACATAAATGGTAAAAAGAAAACATTTAAATGTTGTGGTTTTGTTGTTTTTTTTTTGGGGGGGGGTTGTTGTTGTTGTTGTTTTGTTTTGTTTGTTTTTTTTTTTTGGGGGGGTAAACTTTTTTCTATTAGTTGCTTTGTTTGGTTTGTTTTGTGTGTGTGTGGTTTTTTGTGGTTTTTTTTGTTTTTGTTTGTTTTTTTTTTAAACTTTTTTTATTTATATTTTTTATAATAATTTATTTTCCCCTCATACACATCTAAAGTGTATAATTTGTCATAATTTGCTGATAATAAAACGTTCTAGAACAAAATAGTATCCATCGTTCTATTTATAAATAAATTCTTATTCTAAATTATTGATATCTTTATCAACAATTGTTGTTTTTTTTTTTTCAAAAAGCTTTTAAAAAATCCAAATGATACATTTCTTTCGTTTTTATTAATATTTGAAATACTAATAGAAATTATGCCCATTGTAGACCTATACACATTAATATTAATAAATAACACATCTATATACGAGCTAATATATATATATACATGTATATAGCTAAATTTTTATTGATTCTTATTTATTTGCATCTGGTTTGTATAACGCATTTCTTTAAGCTCGATGTTTTATTCTTTTTTCGTATGTTTAGGACTGATTATTGTTTTAATTGCCCAACGAAGTAAACGATTTATACCGGTTGTATAGTAATTATTCATACTAGTATATATATAGCAAATGTAATGGGATCATTAGATAAAAGATAACGAAAGAGTGTATGTAGTTTAAAATCCATCCCCTGTTTAATGTCTCACTAGGTTATCTTGATCATTGCTTAATTTATTGAGTATCCACTTACTTGACACAAATACAACATAAAATTTATAAATAGCATTATCATTGGGATTCCCAACGTGTAACTATTAATAGATCCTACGTAAATACGATACTGTTTTAACATGTTTTTGTCGGATAATTGTAATTTCAATAATAATATAAAAAGGGAGGACTTGTAAGAAATGTGCATATCACCAGGGAGTACAACTGAATCATTAGATGAAGTATATATTAACTTTGAGATTGGTGTAGAAGGAGAAAGTTGGATTACCACTTTACCTAACGTAAACAAATCAATATCAACACATAGATTTGGCCGACTTAAAACCTGGCATTTACAAGTAATAAAGCCCGACAAAGATGGCGATCATTTAGTTTCAACAGCTATTATTCTTGGAAAAACAGATATAGCAATGATGCTTATAGATTTAATTCCCGACTATAAGTGGTTATCGAGGCAAAACAACATGTTTCAAACGGCTCTTCATATAGCTACCCTTACAAACAACTTACACGTTGTCCGGAGACTTATTGTGGCTGGAATAAATATAAGTAAACAGGATTGGGGAGGGAACACCGCCTTGCATATAGCGTGTCAGAAAGGACTAAAAGCTATTGCTGCGGCGATATTGACGCCAGTCAAGTATACGGAGACGAAATTGAACTCATACGAAATCCCATACCAAGCCATACCTCAAAATTTGGAAATCAGAAACGCTGATGGTTTAACATGCCTTCTTATAGCCGTTACAAACAAAGACCGGGATATCATTGATTTACTCATTGACAGGGAAGCGGATATTAACGCATTTGATTTAAAATCCGGAAAGACATGTTTACACATTCTTACAGAATATTGTGATTGCGCATTGATAAAGTTCATGCTATCAAAGTCAAGAATAAATGTGAACGCTAAGACCTATTCGGGATATACCGCGTTACAGCTAGCTATTTCTAGAGGTTATGACCAAATAGTGTACTTGCTAAGATGTGCTGGTGCAGATGAAATTATATCTGATGAAGAAATAAGTTCTGACTCAAGTGATTAGATTTAACTACTTATAGATGTATTTTTCTCTCAATCAAATTTGTCTTTGTTGTGCTATTATTATAAAATGTTTCGTGACTACATGTGTGAAGTTGAGTCAAACGATACGTAACCTGATTACATAAACAGCCAGTTTAAATTAAATTCGATCAACCATAATGATAATTCTACGTATTACACTAATGATATTACATTGCAGGGTTAATAAATAAACACCTGCGAACGGTGGCATAAAAGGGAAATTGGAAATCTTTTAATTTCTACGTTCCTTTTATGTCATGATACCTACGTGATTACAGCATTATTGTTTACATGTCATTGTGTTCGATCAATTGACAAATCTTAAAATCGGATATCATTTGTTTTCAACTTGTCAATGAATACTTCAATATTGATTTCTAATATGTTCACGCTGCATCACTATGGATGAGCCAAATTATTTCAAGAAAATCAACCTTCAAAAAGTTGAATTTAGATTGGGACATTCAAATTGTGTTCTCTATATCAGGAATTCCTTGTAAGCATATGACAAATTCTCTCCTTATGTTAATAGCTTTTATAGAGAACCAACTTATTTGAACTGAACATTTTCCACCAACTTCCATTTCTGATTAAGGTATTAAATTTATAACTCATCTGAGTTTGAGATTGTCACCTCATTTCAATTCGAATGTGTATTCAATTTATGACACTTACATGTTGTACAAAATGCATTTATAAAACAAAGCTAATGAAGAGTAATATCTTTAATCTGTAAGTCTGTATAGATAAATATCATCAGTCTTTAATTTCGGATATGTTTAACTGTCGTAAATTGTGACACGTTTTGTTTACATTGCTTTTTTAACGCCTTTAAAAATAGGCTTTACCATGTATTTATTGATCGGTGTCTTTGTAAAACGTGTGATTTAAGTTTGCAATATCAATGATATATTTCATAATGAGCTATTTCTAAATAAAAAACTATATGTTTACTGATAGTTATACAAGTTTTTACAGTAATTAGTAATTTTACTTCAAATATGTTTAAATGTAATTGTATATGTAATGAAAGCTTGTACGTGACACTTTTTGAGAGTTATTTTTCGTACAAAAGATTCTGTTTTGTTACGTTCTGTTCTGTACAAGTTGCTAACGGGATATACGGAAGAATACACTTGAATGAGATAAATACGACCGTGGCGCTAAAGATAACATACATCAGCGGTATAAAATTTAGTTCTTTCAAGGCTAGATCATTTAAAAATTAAAACAAACTTATCTTAAAACGATACATTGTATATTTTAGGGGATAATTCCTTAACATACTTTTCGATTATGAAAGAAATTAAACATGAAGCATTTTGTACACAAATCTTTATTACTTTATGCTTTACTGTTCACTTTAACTAGCCCAAAGCCTAGAAGAACTTGGGCCAAAATCAAAACAAATTGTCAAAGAAAACTTTAACAAATGAACATCAGCGTAAAACACGTTCAAAGCTGAAATTCGATATTATACAAATGTTATAAGAGCCCTTGAACGGAAGTAAAGCATATGCTTTTTAACTGATGGGTCGATACCACTTTACAATTAACTACCGTCAAACCCATTTTTTTTTCATCTTGTTTAATGCCTGTTTGTCTTAGGTTACGACTGAATCTAAAAGTGGATCAAATAAAGTTCAGGACAATATTTTTTGCAATTTTGTAATTATGTAAGCAAACGTCTTTAGACAGATAAAAGAAAACAATATATTATTCAAACTTTATCTTTGTTTATGAATAAATAATAACCAGACGAGAAGTAAAGAAAAGAAAAAAATATCATGTTTTTATCATGGTCATTATCAAGTAATAATAAGGGTTTTTTGTTTGTGTGGTTTTTTCTTTTGTTTTTTTTTTGTTGTTGTTTTTTTGTTGTTGTTTTTTTGTTGTTGTTGTTGTTTTAGGGGGTAGTATTTTGTGTTGGTGGACTTTGAATTTTAAAATACGTGTTCATTTGTTATCCTTAAGTAATTAAACACAAACGGATAGTAAGTCTAACAAAATTTACTTTAAAAATTTGTATTGTTGTAGGGCACTAATTCATTAGTGTAATGGTGAATGCATTTAAATATCATAATTTAAACAGAAATTATATGTAAATTTTAAAACAAAAGTACATAGTAAGTCATTTACTAAGAACAATCACAATAAAAACTATTTCTAAATGCCGATTTGTTCTTTTGGTTGAATTGTTCAATCTTCTATTGTACAGTGGAGCCTTGCTAATCCAAACCCTTCTAATCCGGAATCCTCTCTTATCTGAACAAAGTGTCCGGTCCCGATTTTATTCATTCTATTTTCAATAGTAAAAAACCTTTCGGATCCGGAACCTGTCTACTCCGAATTCCGGACGATTTTTTCAATTTTTGTTTTTATTTACTCTGAAATTAGCCCCTCGGATCCGAACAGATATTTGTCAAATGTCACACCAATATTCAAAATAACAAACAATCGCACATCTTGAAGATGTTAACATACACCAAACTGATGAGAGTAATTTCTCTTGATTAACGGGTGAAACGTATGATCTGCGAAGGTGTGAAAGTTACACTTAGCTTGCCTTTATATCTACTATAATTGCTTAATTGATTGTTTTTCGTCACCTTCAATAAATATTCTGATACAATGCATTAGAAATATCTTTAAATCTTTTGTAATGAATTTTATAACACGTGATTAAGTAACGGAAATTAATGGAAACCGTCATTGAATGTACCACATTATGTCACATTACGGTGTTCAGTCAACAACACCGGCTATCCTCGATTTTTAAACAGTAATTGGAAATTAATTGTCAGTTACTCGGTTAGAGAGTAATTAGTTTAAGTTATTTGTTGCATACCAAAAACAATTAACACACAGGTTTAAGAGAATCATTTCAGAAAAAATGGAATACTTTGAGTTATAAGTTATACATAAAGTTCGTTGATGCATTTACATGTAAATGATTACTGCGGCAACAACACATTTGAAATACATTATCTTTGAACTTGTTTTAATCTTTCATAATTATATTGATTTTTTATTCCAGCGCAGTATTTTATTGTGTTGCCAATGTTGATTTATTGACTAATAAAAAGATGTTTTCACTAAATGTCACATGGCTTGGTGTTTCATTTAACCAAACATTCGCTTATGCATGTCATTTCACTCAAAACATAGAACAGAACATTCGATTGCTTAAAACATTAAGCAAAACGTTCGATCATGCATGCTATTTCATTCGAACATAGAACAAAAAGCATTCACTTGCTTAAAACATGGAACAAACATAAATAATAATAAGCCATTTGCAATACACATTTAACAAATCATTCGTTAAGCCATTTTGTCGTCAACAAACACAATTCCTTCAATGATGTGGTCTATATGATGTGTTGGCATTGATCCTAATGTGTTGAACCGCGTCTCTGTTGCATCCTATCCTAGATCCTTTAAGTAAAAATAATACAGAAAATGTATGGGAGGAAGTAAGAACAGAACATCTTTTGAAGAATAAAACAAAAGTTTCATCATTATGTTTTTGACTAAAACTTACATAGGAAGGACAAATTAACATTTTCAAAAACATTTTGTTAAATTATATCCTAAATAATCACGACATAAAAGCATACGAAAATGGCAATAAAAAGCATAACAATATTACAACTGAAAGTACCTTTGCAACATTTAGTTTTCTTCTTTATCATACAAACAAGTATAACAAGTAACAATACAAATACAGCTAATCCAAATACAAGCGCAATAATAAGGGAGGTGTTGTCTCTTGCTTTCGCTTTCGTTTCTTCAGTGCCATCTAAAAAAAGATTAATAAATGCTTAAAAGAAAACATCACTTCCAATGGAGTACTACCAATTATACACAACGCCTTGAACACCATTGTGCTAAGAATTAATTCTGCGATATACTTGTTAGAAATTGTGTTAATTATAATGTCATACTTATACCTAACACTAACGCTATAAAAAAAATGCACCATTTTAAAAATTTCTGTTGTCAGAAATAATGTCTTACAGTCTTGGACCGGGGTTAGCTAGCTTGCAAAACATGCAACACTGGATGTTTTTTCGCACTTGTCCGACATTGTTTTGATAGCAAAGGCGTTAACATTTTCTGTATCTCTTTTGTAGGTATTTAATCTTAACCTTGGTAGGGGCGTCCGTGGCCAAGAGGGTGAGGTCGTTGGTTTTAAAACACACGCCCCAAATCGCTGTATATTTAAATTTTGCAACGGACTTTGGTTTCGTTCATGTAAGGAAGCTATCCAGCTACCTAATGGGAAGTCAGTTGTTCTTCTTGGGGTGCTCGTTTGTGCCCGAAATGATGTATAGAGATGCACCCGAGGTATTCCTTCATCCGTAAAGCTCGTAAGTCGCCATATCTCTCAAAACATCTAGAGCTTGTCGTCTAATGTAATTAAGGTATCCGTTACAAGAACATATACTGTACCCGATGAAAATATATTATATTAAGTTTACTATTTACATGAAATATCACGTCCGTAATTTTTTAGTTTTGTTGAAGTATGTACAACTTACCACAAAAAGCGCCCTCAAAAAATATAAAAGAATATCAGTACCTTCTTGTATTATGACATTGACCGTCAAGTTTGAGTATACAATATTTCTCCTCTCGCTTCCAAAAAACGATACAACGTATGTTCCGTTCAGATCATTTCTATCAGAATCCACAAAATCAAAGGTTATATGTGCCGGGTCACCTGGTACCAAAAAAGAAAGTTACTATTTATATCAATAAGGAAAGATTTGAATTTGATTTCACTATTGGGGGAAACGAAATTTATTTCCTCGGGACAGTTGATCTCAGTTTATCTCATTGCAAATTCAGAAAACATATAGAGGATATTTGTATAGTTCAGTGTAAGATCGGAATATATTTCACCGAGTGAGCACCAAAAGGTATAATTCACGAGTGGCACAGCCACGAGTGAAATATGAACTTTGGGTGTTCACAAGGTGAAATATATTTCAATCTTACACTAAACTAAACAAATTTTCTTTTTATTATATGCAAAAAAACGTTTTAAAAAGACATTTAATCTAATACTGAATGAAAAACGCACCAAATAATAATACAAAGTGACGTCATTTAGGATGTCACGTCATTAAGTTGGTACCCTGTACTGTGCACGCTGCTATTTCACTGAAACAACGTAAGGGGCTTAAATTCAAAACAGTGAAATTATCAAAGTGGTAATTTCACTGTTTCAAACAGTGAAATTACCAGTTTTATATCACTGATATATTTCTATAAACCACCGAAAAGTGATAAGTAGTTGGTCACTTGCAGAGAAAATTTATAATTCAAGAAAACTGGTTAGTTGGATTGACGGCCGACATAAGGCTAAAACGTATTAAAATCGGCGGAAAAAAGATATAAAAAAGGATCAATTTGAGCCAGATTACATTCAATATTTTATAAGAACTTAATATTTTGTTTTTGATCTCCATTGACAATGTACTGTCGATGTAGAAAAAGATGCAAATAATTATATGGCCTCGAAACTTTATACTTTGTACTAAATAACTCAGTATTATAAAACTTTTTTAAAGTTAAACTTATTTTCAAAGAAAGATAGAAGAACACATATGTCAGTAAGATCTTTTTATATTACTGTCTGAATTTCCTCTTAAAGTGAATGAAAACACATGGGGGACGATGGGGGGACTGTAATTGTCCAATCCCGTTTTTTCGGGGTCGGGAAGTAGATAGCTAAACAAAGTGGGCTTTTTTTCCATCAATTTGAAAAGGGTATCTTAAAGAAAAAAATAGAGGGGCGCCCTTTTTTTTTTAAAGTTTTGCAAAGTCTTAAAAATTGGGAAATTTTATTTCTCATTAAATTAACGTCACTTTGAAAATATGAATAAAGGGGAACATGTTTTTTGGGCATTTTTTTCCCCATTAAAAATTTTTTTTGTTTTATTTTTTGTTTAAAAAACTTATACCAGCGAAATTTTTTATTCTTTTTTGGGAACCCTAATAAAAATGAGAAAAACAGTTTTAAAAATAAAAAATAAAAGAATAAAACTTTTTTTAAACGTTCACGGGCCATTTAACATTTGGGAATGCCGCTAATTTTTGCTTTGAAGGCAAAACCCAGTTTGCACTAAAAATTTGGGTTATCATTAGGTTTCATTCCCACGGAGCTGCAACTTTTCTTTTTTACGTTTCTTTTTCCTTAGGTTTTTAAATTTTCTAAATTTTAATTTTCCCAAATGTTTCTAATTCTCCCAAAATAATGAATTTTAAACCCTTGCTTTTAATTTAGTGTTTCAAAAATTTTAAGTGGTAAACTATTTTTTAAACATTTTGTGAAAAAAAGCTCGTATCTTAATTTTTTAAAAAATCTTGGAAATAAAAAACGTTTGTGCCATATTGGGGAAACAATTCCCTTCCCCCGGTAAGACTAACCCCACAATGTGATAAAGAAACCCCTTTAAAACCAACAAAAAACCCGCCCCCCTTTTAAAAGCTTAAGATTTTAAGTAAAACTTTTAAAAAATTCTTGGTGTTTTTACTGAAACAGGGTTTGGGTTTTTTCGGTCCTTTTAAAACGTAAGGGCCCTGTATAATCCGGTTAAAAAAAATCTGTGATTTTTACTTTTTGTTAAATTCTTGGCCCAAATAAATTTAAAAAGGTTTCCCTTCACTAATAAAAAATTGTCCAAAATATCCAAAACCCTGGCCCCCCGAAACTCTTCTTTAAATAAAAAAACGAAATTTTTTTGAAAAGGAAAAAAAAATATAAAAAACTTAAATGAAAAATTTAAATGTTTAAAAAAATTCGTTTTGTAAACCGGCCCGAATTTCGACGAAAAGGGGTGGGAAAGTCAGCTTTTTGAGGCGTACGTGAGGCCAGAAAACCTCTTTACTCAGTTATGACAAAAAAACGAAAAATGAACCTAAAAAAAGTTTAAAAAAATATATGACAACGCATTAATCATATTTGGGAAAACTTGCAAAATAAATGGACATGAATGGAATAAAAAAGTGAGCAGTAAATGATTTGATGTTAATTGTTACAACACTAAACGGGAATTTAAAGCAGCTCGAAATAATTTTAATAGAGCAAAAATGACGAAATGATATCAGTACAATAGGATAAAGCGAAAAGCAAAACGAAGTTTTAAAATAAAAGAAGGGCATCGTATAAGTTACTTGGCAAAAAACGAACCACGCAAATTTTGGAAAAATATAATTAAAAAAAAACCTTTAAAGAGAACACATTCAAAGGCTGAAACGTTAACAGTTAATGAATTACCTGCTATGACCATTTTAAAGGTTTATTTGGGAAGTCATTATTGAATAATCAACCGGCCCCGGATTTTTCCCAAAAAAATAAAAATAAGATTTTAGATTTTAAAATTTAAAGGCAAATTTTTTTCCCCAAAAAAATAATAAATGCCGGGTTTTCGTTTTTAAAACAAGCAAAATTTTTAAATTTCGTTTTAACATTTTTTTCCCCAATTTTAATAAAATTTTTAAAAACGGGAAAGAATCCCAGCGCTCGTGTGGGAAGGGATTTTCCACAATTTTAAAGCGGGAAATTTAAAAATTGACGCAAAAAAACAAATCGTGGAAAACTTTTTCATTGTTATAGCAAACTTTTACCCCACAATTCATTACTTAAGACGTTTTAACGAGTCCATACCGAATAATACGAAAAGATTAGAAAAAGCTAGTTCGGACTTGAATAATTTATTGCATATTTAATCCTATTTCTATAATAGCTAAAGTTTTAAATTCTGGTTTTGGGGTTTTTCAAAACTGTAAAATTGTATAAAAGAAGTTCATTGATTATAATCAGTTGCTTTTGCTAAAATTTTTTACGGCCATTCAAAGAAATTTTAAAATTCAGATAAAGTAAGTTGAAAAATTTTTTACGGCCATTCAGTCAATGGTAATTTTTTTTGAAAACCTTTTCAAATTTGTGATTTTATTTGAAAAATAAATATTATTAAGTAGGGCATAAATTTTTTAAAACAAAATGATACTGCTCTTGTTAAGATAAGTAATTTAATTTTAAAAGTAGATGCAGATTGCAATTTAAAATATAATGTGAAAAATTGGGCTTTTTAGATAAAAAATATTCTACAAGAACATGGTTTATTGTATGTATGGAATGATCAATTTGAAATCGAAATTCCTTTTTTATTGATTAACAGAGAATAATTGATAACTTTTTACAAAAATGGTACTCTGATATTAATAATTATAATCGTTTACAGTCATACTGTGTCTTTAAGTTTGAATTCGAATTAGAACAATATTTGAAAGTGATTACTGATAAAGAATTGCTATGTCAAGATTTAGAACTTCGTCACATAATCTTTTAATGGAATATGAAAGTTATAACGATACTCCACGAGAACAGAGACTCTGAAAATCATGCAATATGAAAACCATTGAAGACGAATACCAATTTTTGCTAGTATGCCCATTACACCGTCACTTGAGAAGTGAATTTTTTAAACAATATTAGTGTCGCTGGCCAAATATCACTTAATTCGAAAAATTAATGTCATCAAAATCTAAATCTGTTCTAGCGAAATATATTTATTTTGCAATGAAAAACCGCATCTCATAATACAATCTCTAAGTTTAAATATCTTTTTACAAATTCTTTTTTTCCCTTAAAGAACCTACATACTTACATTATGGAGTAATGTATTTATTGTTTGTCCTTAATAACAAGAACTTTTTCTAGTGTAATAATATATTTAGTATATCTAGACGGTTTGTGAGAATTGTCTATGTAACTTATGTCGTCGGATAAAATTTCATTTCTTTTGACACGTCTGTCGCTGAACATCTTTGTTTGTATTGGCTCTAAACATAAGTTTATGTTTTATAAAATAATAAAAAAATTTATATTGTATATTGTATTCTTCATGACATGATGACATAATGTTTAAAGGGGATAATTTACATCCACGAAGTGTCTGTTTCCATGACCCTTAATAAAAAAAGTTTCACCCACCATCGTCTAGGTTTCTGTTTCAATGAACTATCAAAATAAAATATTGTTTTCATGAATTATCCAAACACACTTGTTTGTTCCCGGAACATATTTGAGAGTAATTAAATGAGCTTATAGCTTCGAACACAACCGAACTAAGATCAATCAATATAAAGTAAACTAAAACTGGACCGATACAAGGCATCCTTCCACATCTTAAACTTACATAGACTCCACGTTATATCATGTGTCATATTGCAAATGCGTTTGAATTGTCTGTTGCACTTATGATTTGAACTTGATAAGCATGGACATGTTGGTTCTTGTCTGTCCGTTCCGATGTAACCACTGACACGCGCTTTGTACGTAGACTGAATTTGGGGTATTCGTTTCTAGCTACATGAAAGGATTTTCAAAACTATCGAGGTTGTTAGAGGATCGGGTTTCTTAGGCACGGATTGGACACGTGAGAATGCGATAAACGCGCTTGTCAACGAATAACGCAAGCGTAATCGTGAAATCAAAATACAGTGACATTTATTAAATAAAATGATTATCATTTTTCATTAAATTAGCCATTCTACAAATCTTACAGTGAAAAAGGCCAGGATTTATACTAGATCTATTAGCAAACTTATAGTACCTTCTACAAGGGTTATTGAAATGTACCCTCACTGTATAAACACATTTGAAATAATTGTTCTTCACATAATAGAAACATTAAACTTCAAATCGTCAATTCTAATAATGACGTTTTGGAACAAATAAGAAAAAATCGTTCTTTTGTGATGTCAGTAAACATACATATTCATAGCAAATAGAACTTCGAACAAATCTGCTAAGCTTGATATAAAAATAGCATAGCTATCATCTTTGTTATTCTATGCTTTAATATACGACTCAAAATTTGCTAAAGATCACTTTTTCTACAGTGTGTTACTTTTGTGAATTTGTAATTAATGTGAAAATTGATTAAAAGGAAATAAATATAATTAGTTAGGAATTGATTTTTATGAAAATAATGACAATGGAAGTGTTTCTTGGCGTGTGCATGTTGCGAATAGAGTGCGTGAACGAAAATCAACATTTTGGAAATTACATAATGGAATAAAAAAACTCTTGCAAATCAGGAAATGGTCGGCATAGGGTGTTTAATACCGAGTATGGTGTCCGCGGACAGTAATTACGGCCTGGTATCGCCGCCGAATGCTGCTGATGAGCCTGCGGACCTTGTGATGAGGAATCTGGGCCCATTCCTCTATGATTGCATGTCTTAGCTCCTGAACTGTTGTTGGTTGGAAATGGCGTGAAGAATTGGCTTTCTGCATATCAGCATATCCCAATCATGCTAAATTGGATTTAAATCCAGGGACCTCGCTGGCCAATGATGTGTAGGTCCGTTTTCCCCTGAGCGCCTGTTCCCGCCCACACCATGACTGAACCCCCGCCAACACGGTCGTGTTCTGCAACGCATGCTGGAGCTAAGCGTTTATATGGACTTCTCCAAACCCTAGCCCGTCTGCCCGTGAAGTCCACACAAAACATTGACTCATCAGTAAAGAGGACCGTGGTCTAATCATTAAATGTCTTTGTGACATGAGTCTGCGACCATTGCAAACGCTCTTGAATATGGCGTTGTGTCAATGGAATGCGAATGGCTGGCAGCCGTGACAGTTTGTATGCTTACACGAACACCAGATGCATTCTAGAAGTAGTTACGTAAGGTCGTAGCGTTCCAGAACCGTTAGCGCCTGGCCTGAAGGACATTGAAGGACAATAAATCCGTCCTGGGCTTGAGTTGTTGAACGTTCCGACCTCTGGCGTGGCCCTTCAAGACATTTCCAGTATTTGGAATCGGTTCCACATTCTGGAGACAACGCTCTGGGATACCCCAAGGACATGGGCAACGTGCCTTTGTGAACGGCCTGGCCAATACCCCTGTTCATCTTATCTTCACTAAGACAACGTCTAACCTGTCGATTTGCCATAGTTTGTAATTTCGAACACAGTTTTACAATAAAACGAGGGAAGTCTTGCTGCTTGTACACATTTAAGTGAAAGCACATGGTCATAAAGCACCAAATGTCCATGGATATGTTTTTCCACGTGCTTATCGTGCAAGGTGTACATGACAAATCGGTAACTTCAGTACACGATTATGAGGTCCCCGCACAGGTGTATCGTTAGCGGAAATATGACTTTAATATGATGAAAATAGGACTGAAATATGCAATGTCAAAAAGGTGACCCTTTACCAAATTTTGAGTAGTATATAAATACAAACGGACGAGAAATAGACACTTACAATTGCTTTTAAATTCGCCGTTATGGTAAAGCTCTAGAAGAGTTGGTTCTTCATTTGTTACTACTTCACAGGTGACATTGTCGTGATCTGGGTTGTTGTCATCATTTACAATTATACTATGCACAAGAGTCCTTTCATCGGTGTCCTCGTGAATAGAGGCTGACGCCGGGAGAGATGCGATTCTTATCGGCTACATGAAACAAAAATAGAAATGATCAACTACAGTGTCAGTAATCAATATCAGATACACCTAGTTATTTTGTTGCATGACTGATAAAGACATTAAGGCTTTTTGATAAAAATTAAGTTTGATATTCTGAGAGCTGCCCACTAAAGACATGTATCCATGCAGGCATTTCATGCCGCTGCATCATCCCTATTTTTATCAAAATGTTTTACATAGATATTGTCATATGATTTCCCGAAATAAATATATGAAGCAAATATAAACAAATTCTTGCTACGCTTTTGATATTTTAGGAAATGTTGATCACATTGTAAGAATAAGATTATTCCTTAGCAATCTAAAGTGTGTCAAACAGAACCATTGATTCCATGATGGCTCTATTGCGAACAATTTTAACAGATTATTTAGCACATTATAAAATGTAAACAATAAAACATGTGATATTCAAATAGAATCCAATCTTATCAATTGAGCCTCGTCTCCATTTCCAGAGTCAAAAGTAACGATTTCTTCCATGTTGGCTCTATTGCAAATAATTTTCTACATATTATTAAGCAATTTTAAGTCGATATGTGTGAATTCTGTTTTAAGTGGTTATGACCTTGTTTTGAGTGTGCATTTGACATGGATTTTATTGGATGATAATATTGGACTCTATTTGACTATCACATGATTTAAACGCTAAGGGTTTATGTGTTTATTTTTAAGGTATGAAATAAGCTATATATCACATGTCTTTATTTCAGAAAATCACGATACAGCATATCCATATAATCAATATAACTTCGGAAATAAAAGAATGTGGTAAAAGAGAATTGTTTTAAAATTGATACCCAATTTGTAAAGTACACGTCCATTGTCATTGTACATGAAGCGGTGTAGGAGCAAATGTTGCCGGTACTGTTTACTCTAGCAACAATTGTGTGAGTGGTGTATGGGTAATCTGGCCACACTGTTATATTTCCTATTGTTGATATGATACCTAGAGCAAAAAAGAACTTAAATATTTGACAATACAAGTATGATTTATTTTTTGTTCTTTTTTCTTAGCAACTTGAACTTTGCAAACCCTTAAAATAAACCAGCCTGACTCAATGAACCAGATATAAATTATAACAATTACATAAATAAATGATGAATGTATTGAAATACAGTTTATTGTGTTCATAAAAGTTGGATAGGATAAAATACTGACAAATTGATTTTTGGCTAAATCTAGTACAGATTCATTCAAAGTTAAGAAACAAGAAGTGCTTTTTGCGTATAACTCAGACATATTTATTTGAAAAAAGTCGTTCATACCTGTTGTGTTAATTGCTACATCATCTAGTGTTGAAGACACAATGTCAAAAGACAAATTTTGCAATGTTGTATTAAAACTGTCAGATGTACCATCATATGTCACTGTAAAAAGTGTTTCACCGATTGCATGTTGATCACTAAAATTACCTCTCTGATCATGACAGTTGAGAGTATGGAAGCACCCAGCTGTGTAATACAGTTTATCGAGCACATAATGTGACAATTGTGTAACTGTTTCAAAACTGGCAAAATCATATATCACGCATTTATGTTAAGAAAATAATTTGTAATTGCATGCGATAAATCAAATTTGTCTTTTGAACAGGCAAATGTTAGTTGCTTATTCATCCTCCACGAAATCTCTTCATTATTTTTTGTTGGAGAAATGTATTAATTGTTTGAACTTTATTTGATCTCTAGACAAATATATCTGTGAATATATGTGAAATATATGACAAAATACTGTACTGCTTTTGAGCTTTTTTTGTTTAGGAATAAAAAATCATAATTGAGTGTCAAAGATTATAATGATAAAGTTTCTTTTCCCAAAGCATTTAATTATTGGCATAAATTTTATACATTGGTGTATCTCATAGCGTTGCAAGTTGTAAAATAAACTTTTTTTTTAAATGGTTGATTTTACTTTTAAAGCGTCAAGCAGGATTTTTGAGTTAGTGAAACACAAATTGATTCAGTACGCTTTTTGTATTATTTGTTCTTCATAGTCATATTGTATATGAATTTGATGCAATTTGCACCTCTTCATAGTGAAATGTGTACATGAATTTTGTGATGCAATTTGTACTCTTTTTAGTCATATTGTACATGAATTTGATGCAATTTGCACCTCTTCCTAGTCAAATTGTACATGAATTTGATGCAATTTGCACCTCTTCATAGTCAAATTGTACATGAATTTGATGCAATTTGCACCTTTTCATAGTCAAATTGTACATGAATTTGATGCAATTTGTACCTCTTCATATTCAAATTGTACATGAATTTGATGCAATTTGTACCTCTTCATAGTTGTTTTATTGCTCTTGAAAGATTCCTTGTTTCTTGATTGTTTTATCATATAAACTGAAAGAATGTTAACGAATTACCTTCAATCGTGAATGAAGAACAAACTATATTACGCCTTTCTCTTCCACAGAAGTTAATAGAAAACGTTGTGTCGACAAGATCTGACTGCACGTTGGTGACTGTAACATTTGCTGGATTATCTATATAATCAACAACAGCTTTGGCATAAAAATGTATGCAATTTGTCATTGAAACGACCAAACTTTTGCGATTAGAAAAATATTTTCTTGTGTTTCATGTATTCAATTCCAATTAGCATGTAAGGCTTGTTCAGTATTTTATTTCATTTCAGCAAGCAAAAATCTTTAAAGATGCAGTTTCATCTTATTTTATTTTTCATAAGTGAGTTTTTGTTGTAAGGAAACTTGATTGTTCAAATGTGTTCTTATGTTTATGAAGCTCATACGTAAGAAAACTAATAAAGGGTAAATGATATACATTCTCTTCAAGTATATACAACTATTCTAGATAAAGTCTATGCGTTGCTTAAAAATTTATTTTTATTTCAATCATTTACGTGATTTTAATTTCTTTTTAAAAAGAATAAGACTTAGTATGTTTAATCCTATCAAGGCATTTTTTGCATTGTATTTTCTCATGTATACATGTATATATCTTCATTGCATGATCTCCTCTAAGCAAGAAAGTTCACGGATAAATTAAGAATCAAATATAACAGTCATTATAAATTTGAGGAAGAAACGATAATGGAATCTCCAAAATCACCAAGCCGTACAAAGCCACTGAATACTTGAACCTTAGGATGCGCAAAGAGGGAAGCCGGTAGAGAGGGTGAACTAATGATAAAAAATACGCAGAATCCGTAACAAAATGTATAAAAAATATGTACTGTTTATTACACATTTTTGCATGTTCTAGAATTAAAGACAGTTCAAAGAACAAGCTTACCGTTGTAATTCCCACGGCTATCAAACGCAAACGATGACGGTGAGGTCGTGTAGTTATAGTCCAGCGTCTCATTTTCAGAGTCCGTGTAGTAGATAGAAAATATGTTGTCCAAATATGTTATATTGTCAGCGCTTATCGTTATTGTTGCTACAATACAAAAATACTTTTTTACTACCGGTCGCTTCCTTTTGGATTCCTAATTGTTAAAATTTCACTTAATAAACACTATCATTTATAAATATTTGTCATTGAAATATCTGACGCATTAATGATTAGTATTTCATAATAAAAATGTATTTAAACCGTTTTATTCAAACTTTAATCCTAGCACATCTATGCGTTTGGCCATTCCATGTCAGACAATAAGCATCGCAAAATGTAATAAGCTTACAAACAGATGAACTTGTGATGCAGAACTATAAAGAAGAAGAAAATCAAAAGAAGAATGTCAATGACACTAATGGCAGCTCTGCATTATGCTATTCGTCAGTATCTGAAAAATTTATGAGGCATCATTGAACATTCTGATTTTCAGTCTCAATGACCTTGACCTTTACCTTAACGGCTTGTAGTTCCATCTGAACCGCATACGCGATGGCTCGTATATACAATATATTCAAGGTTAAAATGAATCGGTGATTAAAATGGAATAATATGTTGTGACATGAATTGATAAAAGAGTAAAATATTTTCAAGAAGAGCGATTTTAATTTCATGACAAACATTCAAACATATCACACATTGTCATGTTAAGCAATGGCGTATACAATGCCTATATCAATTCAATCTTAAAAATATTCAAACTCAACTTATGATGTACATTAATAAATGATAGCTTATACGGTAGACACACATAAAAAACATATGTGATTTCACAGACAAGAAGGTGTGCTTAGGTAAAGTGGAAGTGAATGCAAATAATTGAACTAATAATGTTTTTGTATTGCTAAACGAATATTGGACTAACTTGGAGTATTTGTGAACACGGGTGGTTGATTCTCTGTTATTCTTAAAGTAAAAGTTTCCGTGTCGTCTGCACCATACGCATCGCTACACTTGATCGTCATTGTATACTCGTTGTGAAGGTCATAATTCAAACAAGCAAATCCTATGTCACAGAGAAAGCTTGCATCAATGTACCCACAATTTGGGTTTTGACATACTTTCTTATATATAAACCAAGCTGAAATAAATATATCTTTATCCGTGATAACATCATCAAAATAGAGCGTATGTATTGTATCACGGGGAACTTGGACGGTATCCGATGAGAATTTAACGCAAAATTATTATGATTAAATATTGGTTAAAACTTTTGAGCTTAGAAAATAATTCATTAATAAGAAAAATGTATTTGCATTTTGAAACATCCGCAGATGTGTTCATACGGCGGTTATCATGGAACCTTCAATGTGACACAGTAGTGCCATTCAATGAAAAGGCGTATGGTCCCCAAGTAAAAGAATGCGTGTGCCCTAAACGGGAAAACAATGGGCGGAACTAAAAAAATGGAAATTTGAAATGCCATGCTTTAATATAAATACAAACGGACGAAAAATACAAACAATTGCTTTTAAAATCGCCGTTATGGTAAAGCTCTAGAAGCGTTGGCTCTTCGTTTGTAACCACTACACAGCTGACATTGTCATGATCTTGGTTGTTGTCATCATTTACAATTATACTATGCACAAGAGTCCTGTCATCGGTGTCCTCGTGAATAGAGGCTGACGCCGGGAGAGATGCGATACTTATCGGCTACATGAAACAAAAATACAAATGATCAACTATAGTTTTAGTAATCAATATCAGATACACTAGTTATTTTGTTGCATGACTGATGAGGACAAATCTCTTTGATAACATTTAATTTTGATATTCTTAGAGCTGCCCACTAAACACATTTCTTCATGCAGGCACTTTATGCCGCTGCATCATCCCTATTTTTTTTATCTAAATTGCCTTAAGAATTTCAGAAATAAATATAAACAAATTCTTGTTCCGCTTTTGAGATTAAAAAGAAAATGTTCATCACATTGTTGAACACAATTATTCCTCAGCGAAAACAGAACCTTTAATTCTATGTTGGCTCTATTGCGAACCTTTTTTTTTCAGATTATTCAGAAATTTATGTCAAAAAGTATAAACTATATTACATTTAAACATGTTTATAACCTTGTTTTGTGTGTGTATATGCATTCAATATGTCTGGACATGGAGCTAGGCTAAAATGATATGTTTGTATTCTCTTTGAATAGCACATGATTCAAACGCTAAAGGTTCATTGGTTACATTTTATAAGCTATATATCACATTTCATTATTTCATTAAATCACAATAAAACATTTCTATAAACTTAACACTTTTTATCTGAAAGATAAATTCAAATTAATTAATATTAAAGTTGATACCCAATTTGTGAAGAACACGTCCATTGTCATTGTACATGAAGCGATGTAAGAGCAAATGCCGGTATTGGTTACTCTGACAACAATTGTGTGAGTGGTGTATGGGTAATCTGGCCACACTGTTATATTTCCTAATGTTGATATGATACCTAGGGCAAAAAAAGAACTTGAATATTTGTAACTATGAATTGTCTATACTTTTTTTCAAAGCAGCTTGCAGATTCGGGTTCATTGATTCCATCACTTTTACACTTTTAATGTTGAAAATTGAGTACCGTTCAGTCGGTGCTAGTGTGCGTGAGGGATGATGCACTTTTTTATTTTTATTATCCCGTATGTACAGACTCAATTAAACTGACTCTGCAATGTTCATGTAATTTTGTAATGCTTATGAGGGATCACAGATTTTCCAGATTTTTGCACTTTGCAAACACTAAAAATGAATATGTCTGACTCATTGAATAAGATATGAGTGATAACATATGATATTATTAAAGTACAATTAAATAAGTTCATATCAGCCTGATTAGATAAAATACTAACAAATTGTTAATTTGCTAATTTTAGTACAGATTCATTCAAAGTTTAGAAACCAGAAGTCCTATCTTTGCGTAACAATTAATCACTCAGACATACTTATTTGAAAAAAGTCGTTCATACCTGAAGTTGTGTTTATTGCTACATCATCTAGTGTTGAAGACAAAATGTCAAAAGACAAATTTTGCCATGTTGTAGATGGGCCATCATAAGTCACTGTAAAAAGTGTTTCACCGATTGCATGTTGATCACTAAAGTTACCTCTCTGATCATGACAGTTCAGAGTATGGAAGCACCCAGCTGTGTAATACAGTTTATAGAGCTCTTGAAATATTGCAATTGTGTTACTGTTTCAAAACTGGCAAAAATCATATATCACACATTTATGTTAAAAAAAACTATTATGTAATTGCATGCAATACATCAAATTTGACTTTTGAACAGGAAAATGTAAGATGCTAATTCATCCTCCACGAAATATTTTCATTAATTTTTGTTGAAAAAAAATATGTATTGTTTGATTTTTACTTGATGAATTGACAATGTATATGGGTGTATTATGTAAAATGTATGACAAAAAACTGTACGTCAATACAATTTTCTGTCCGTCTTTAGTTATCAATGACATTGCTTTGATAACGTTTTTTTTTAAAGAAAATCAAAACGAACATAATAAATCAAAGATAATAATAATAAAGTTTCATTCATTCAACTCCCGAAAACATTAAAATATTGACATAAAATATTATATCTCATAGCTTTGCAAGTTGTAATGATAAACTATTTATAGCTTGAGCAGACTTTGCATTAGTAAAAATGATTGATACACGACCTTTTTCATTCATTCCTTTGAAGGAAGCTGTTCGCAACAGTACAAATACATAAGATGAATTTTAAGGAACATTTGTCATTTGATATTTGTTATTTCTATTTTAGAACTTGTGGTCAAACTTGAAATTGTACATGAACTTGATGCAATTAGTACCTCATCATAGTTCTTTATTTTTGCTCTTGAAAGATTCCTTGTTTCTTGATTTTTACAAAAAAATAAAATTAAAGACTGTTAAAGCAATACCTTCAATCGTGATTGAAGAACAAACTATATTACGCCTTTCTCTTCCACAGAAGTTAATAGAAAACGTGGTGTCGACAAGATCTGACTGCACGTTGGTGACTGTAACATTTGCTGGATTATCTATATAATTAACAACAGCTTTGGCATAAAAATGTCTGCAATTTGTCATTGAAACGACCAAACTTTTGCGTTTAGAAGAGTACTCTTTTCTATTCAATTTCAATTAGCATGTTATTGATTGGTACAGTTTGTTGCATTTCAGCAAGCAAAACTATTCAAAGATGCATTTTCATCTAATTTTATTTTCAAAAGTGAGCTATTATAAGGTAAATTGATTGTTCAAATGTTTTCTTATATTCATGAAGCTCAGGCGTAAGAAAACTAATATCACATAAAGGGTAAATAGTGTACAAGAATATACAATTATTTAAGATTTTATGTTTCTATGCGTTGATTAAACAATACAATTTATTTTTATTTCAATTCTGTACGTGTTTTTAATTTCTTTTATAAAAGAATAAGTATGTTTAAATTTTATTAAGGCAAGTTTGCATTGTATTTTCCCATACATGTTTATTACTTCACTACATGATCACATCTCAGCAAGAAAATTCACGATAAATTAAGAATCAAATATAGCAGTCATAATTAACATGAGAAAGAACGGTAATGGAGTATATCCCCGACATCATCAAGCCGTGCAAAGCCACTGCATACTCATACTGGGGGACGCGGCAGAGAGAGGGTGAACAAATAGGTTAAACAAAATACAAACAATCCATAACAAATCCTCTTATGAAAAGAAAAAAGATGTTTACTGTTTATTAAACATTTGTGCATTTGTTTATTAAATATTTGTGCATATTATATAATCAAAGACAGTTCAAAGGACAAGCTTACTGTGGTAATTTCCACGGCTATCAAACGCAAACGATGACGGCGAGGTTGGGGTTATCGTGTAGTTATAGTCGAGCGTCTCACTTTCAGAGTCCGTGTAGTAGATCGAAAATATGTTGTCCAAATATGTTATATTGTCAGCGCTTATCGTTATTGTTGCTACAATACAAAAATACTTGTTTACTACGGGTCGCTTCCTTTTGGGTTCTTAATTGTTAAAATTTCACTCAATAAACACTTACATACATACATATTTGTCATTAAAATATCTAACAAATTAATGATTATCATTCCATCATTAGAATGTGTTAAACCTGTTTTAGTCAAACTTTAATCATAACAAATCAATGCGTTTGGTCATTATATATCAGACAATAAGCAACGCAAAACTGTAATAAGCTTGCAAACATATAGATTTTTATTGCAAAATAGTGAAAAAAGAAAATCAAAAGAAGAATATCAATGACACGGATAACAGCTCTGCATAAACTTATACGTCAGTAACTGAAAAATTTATGAGGCATCGTTGACCATTCTGATTTTCAGTCTAAATGACCTTGACCTTCACTTTAATGGGCTGTAGTTCCATCTGAACTGCTTATATGTTAAAGATATTCAAGGTAAAAATGAATCGGTCATTATAATGGAATAATGTATTGTGACATAAATTGATAAAAGTGTGAAATATTTTCAAGACGAGCGCATTCATTGTCATGAAAAATGTGGTCAATGCCTTCCTATATATAAGATAAGCAAAGAAACGATATTAATTAAATCCTTAAAACAAACTCCACTTATTTTGGACATTAAAACAATCATAGCATATACGGTAGATACATATAAAACATGTGTGATTTAAAAGGAAAATGCAAGAAGGTGTTCTTAGTCAAGGTGGAATTGAATGCTTATAATTGATTTAAAATTGTTTTTGTCTTGCTACACGAATAAAAACTTACTTGGAGTATTAGTGAATACAGGTGGTAGATTCTCTGTTACTCTTAAAGTGAACGTTTCCGTGTCGTCTGTACCATACGCATCGCTACATTTGATCGTCATTGTATACCCGTTGTCTAGGTCATAGTTCAAACAAGCAAATCCTATGTCACAGAGAAAGTTAGCATCGATGTGCCCACAATTTGGGTTTTGACATACTTTCTTATATATAAACCAAGCTGAAATAAATATAACTTTATCTGTGATTACGTCATCCTAATAGAGCGTATGTATTGTATCTAACGATGAATAAATTTAGATTGTGTGAATTCATTTTAATTAATTGTTGAATGGTACGAGGGACGGTCAGAAAATATCCAGACTTTTCATGCTCCTCTCTTTTCACGTGCAGCTATATACACACATTATATATTGGTGAAAACTACATTAATTCGCCAATAACGTTGTCAGTTTATTTTCAATGATAGTTGTGTATACACAGTATTTTGCCCTCTGATATATGATAGGTGTTTCGTCTATCATGGACTCTTTGTTAGAGGAACAACGCTCTGTAATAATGTTTCTGGTTGCAGAAGGTGAAAAGCCCTGTCACATCTCAGAGGCTTAAAAAGAGATTTTTCTGATAAATGTGTACACGTTCAACCTTCTAATCAACTGTTTCTTAGTTTCGTAAAGGCAGAACAGTGTTTGTGACAGGCCTAAGACTGGGCGGCCAGCTGAGGCGGTGAACCCAACAATGGTAGCAAATGTTAAAGCTTTTGTCAACAAAAATCGTCGAGTAACTTTGGAGGAGGTAGCCAACAAGTGTAGCATCCGTAAGGCATCGGCACACAAGATTTTACACGAACACCTAGGCATGAGCAAGGTAAGTGCCAGGTAGGTTCCTAGACAGCTGTCCGCAGATCAAAAGGCAACCAGAGTAACCGATGCAAAAGAACATTTAAGTCGTTTTAATCGTGAAGGAGATAAGTTTTTGAACCGCATTATCACTGGAGATGAGATGTGGGTTCAATATTCCGAACCCGAGACAAAAGCTCAGTCAAAGCAGTGGAAACGAGCTGGTTCCCCACCTCCTAAAAAGTTTAAGCTGTTTCTTTCGGCTGGCAAAGTCATGCTTGTTGCCTTTTGGGATTCACGAGAATTGATACTTACTCATTTCATGCCAAAAGGTCAAACTGTCACCGCCAAGTACTATTCTGAAGTAATTCTGAAAAACCTCAGAGAAAAGCTGAAGCAAATGCGTCCCAGGTTAGCACAGAAAAATGTCCTCCTTCTTCACGATAACGCCCCCTCCCATACCGCCCATACCGCCGCAGCTACAGTGGAGGTTATCAACTCTTATGAATGACAATTGTTGTTTCACCCTCCTTATAGCCCAGACCTCGCCCCCTGTGACTTTTATTTGTTTCCAGAACTGAAAAAAATTGCTTGCTGGAAAGAAATATAAGACCAGGGAGGCTTTGATATCTGCTGTTACACAGTACCTAAAACATAGGTCTACGCCACGGTTCACAGCGGGAATACAAAAGCCCCCACGAAGATGGCAAAAGTGCGTAGACGTAGGTGGAGAATATTATTTAAAAAAAGTAGAAAGATTTTTTTTTAATGTTGAATGGTTTTCGAGAACGAGTCAAAAGTCCGGATATTTTCGTATATTATATTAATTGGGTGGTAAATAAAGTTAAAAAATTAATTTTGAAATATTTTATCTCAGAACATGCAGAATATACATATATTTATTTTATTATTTTATTTATTTATTTATTTCTTAATTTATTTATTTATTTATATATCTGTCTATTTATTTATTTATTTATTTATCGTTTTATTTATTTATTTATTTATTATATTAGAACTATTGATTTAGATACTGATATAATTGACATGACTATACTTTAACTACATTCTGTACTGCATTGTTATAGGAATACTTACAGTTATAATTGTAGTTTCCGTTATGGGTTAATTCAAGGAGCGTCGGTTCTTCATTGGTAATAACAACACATGTGACGTTGTCATGATCCGGATGGTTGTAGTCATAGGTGATTATACTGTGAACGAGAGTCCGTGCATCGGTGTCTTCATGAATATTTCTGCTTGTAGGTAGACTTGTTATGGTAATGGGCTGCAAAAAAACAATATCAATTTCGAATTAAATGTGCTAAATACACGCAGAATAAATCAATCACATTAACTCAGCAGGTTAAACGTTAATAATATCAACAGTGAACAGAAAAGTTAAAGCATTACCCAGTTTGTAAATGCTACTCGCATGGACATAGTACAGGTGCTGGAATAGTCGCACGAGTGTCCCGGATTACTCACTCTCACTACAATTGTATGAGTGGAATACGGATAATCTGGCCATACAGTTATGTTGCCAGTTGATGATAATACACCTGTTATAAAGAACAAATTATCGTAAGTTAAAAATAGTACACCTGTTACATTGACAAGATAAATGTACTTTCTTTTGACAACTGTAGTTTACGATCATACACGTGAGAAAAAGAACAAATTTTGATGTGTGACGATTAGGACATCTGGTATAAAAACAGTATTGCCGCTGGATGATAGTTTATATGTTATAAAGAACTGAAAGTTGGATGTTTACGATGTTTACGATAAATACATCTTTAATAAAGAATAGATGTTGTTAAAGAGAACAAAACATCTGCCAAATGACCATAATACATATGTTAGAAAGAAGAAAAGGTTGCCAGTTCACAATAATTACGCCTGTAATTAGGAACGAAATGTTGAAAGTTGACGATCATCAAAAAACGAGTGTAATGATCACAATATTGCCACTTGACAATACATGTAATACACCTGTTATAAAAACAAATATTGTTTTGCAACTGATACTGTTACAAAGACGTAAATGTCGCCAGCTGACAATAAAGAGCGAAGTATTGTCAAATCATGATACTAAAACAAATGTTCCCTGTTGACAATTATATAAAACACGTAATCAGCTGAATATACCCTTTATATAAATCAAACTACACAGCTTAGTGGTCAAATGTATGTTTGGTAAACATTAAGGGTCACAGCTTTAGCGTATTTTTTACAGGAATCTAAAACATGATAATAATTTTAGGAGTTCTATCATTGATGCTAATCATTTTTAATCAGATATATCTGTAGTATAATTTTATGCTATTATTATTACTTTTAATTTCATAATTATGATGCTAATTATAATTATCATTATCTTTCTTATCAATAATGATATAATCAACACCACAATCGTCATCGTCGTTGCCATCATCAACAACATATTCATCTTTATTTCCTTTATTTTCTTGTTATCACAATCTTGTTTTGCTTTATCCTTTTTTGATTCAATCATAATCAGCAACAACATCATTATCACCATCCTCATCAATATCATTTAAACCAGCGACTTTAACACCGGCATTTTTACAAGTTTTATCAATTACTAATCATTAAGTACTTATAACCTAGCTTTACCTGTATACAGATTTAACGATGCTTCATTCAGCGTGGATGACACTATGACAAAATTGAGATTTTGCCAAGTCGAACTTATTGCAGGGAAATGATCCGACGGTTGGTCATAGGTCATAGTTAAGAAAGTTCCACCAACTGGGAATTGGTCACTAAAGCTGCTTGTATCAGTCTGGCTATTACAGTTTGGTGTCTGGAAACATCCGTCTGTGAAAAAAAGAAACCGAACAAAAAAAAAATTGAATAAATAAAAGGCAGCATCAACAGCTGAGTCAAACAATTACCTTGTGCCCCAGAGAAAGATATAATTTAACAAAGACATAAAATTAACGACAACAAAACACCTTAAAATTACTATAAAAGTCTTATTTAACGTTATGTTATTAAACGTTATCGTATCTTAAACGCAGAGGGTGGACGCACTATGGTTCCCCGGCCTTAAATATCTTATCTGTTGGGCAAAATTTAGAGAGAAACGTCAAAATAAGTTTCTACTCAGGCTTTGGAGATTATCAGTACCTTTGCAATAAAGTTTAAAACCATGAAAAAGCTGCTAGTGTGCCTCAATATCAGACTACGTTGACGGCTTTGAATATTAAATAGCCATAATAGCAATATCCTATAACAACTAAACCGTCATGTGATATTTTGTCTCAGTGACAGCGTTTTGCAGGTATCATACCCATTCGAGTGTTTGCCAAATGTCTTACAAATTAAAAGACAGAAGAACATAATATTAACTGGCTTCTTTTTGCAAATGCTTGTACATGTATATGTATATCTTATTACAAAAATTGGCGAATATGTACAAACTTGGTAGGTTCTATATACTGCTATATGTGAGATATCGGGGCTTCCGTGGCCGAGTGGTTATGGTCGTTGACTACAAACCACTTGCCCGTCACCGCTGTGGGTTCGAGTCCCGACAAAGACTTTGGATTCTTTCGTGTGAGGAAGCTATCCAGCTAGCTTACGGAACGTCGGTGGTTCTACTCAAGTGCCCGTTCGTGCCTGAAATAATGCACGGAAGTGTTCCTGAGGTCTTCCTCCACCAGCAAAGCTATATAGTCACCATATGACATAGACTGTGTCGGAGTGACGTAAAACCCAATCAAACAAACAAACAAATATGTGAGGTAACACTGGGTTGCTGGTTCGGGCCTTGGTGACATTTTTCAGCGATGATTCATCCTAAAAATTGAGTCTAATGGTTATTTGCCTCAGAGAAATTATATGGGGTTATAGTAGTCGATCACTTGCACAAAAATTAGTTATCAATTTTGAATTATCCAAAAAAGCCGATTAGGTGGACTGACCGCCAATAATTGATAAAAAATATATTGAAATCGGAATACAGTGTATATACCAGAGAAATAAAAATAAATAACACTCAGACTTACCGAAACTAATGGTCATTGTTTTACATGATTCTTTGCGCCGGGTGTATATACATACACGAATTGTGTAGGTATAGTCGTATTCTACAGCCGGGTTAGTAGCCACATACACTTGACCGTTTGCTGTTACAGTATAAAAATCTCTTATCTAATTTCTTTACAAGAAAACGTAAGTTTAACAAAACTATAGTCTTGACAACTTGAAAAAATAACCTTTTTTTCATTTCAATTTGTTCCTTATTTGTTTTGACATTTTTGGCCAAGTGATTATTATCGACACGTTTCAAGAACTTGCTTCTCATTTATACTGGTTCAAATCCCGACACTGACTTTATGTTTGGACAAATGTCTTATCTCAATCCGTTTGTAGACCTTATTTGCCTGCATAGTTGTATTGGGGTTTCTTGTTTTAAGCAAAAAAAAACATTTAAAAGATTTAAATTGCGTGTCCTCTATTAACATTTAATGTGTACATTATTATTTATGTAAGGCCTAACGCAATACGTCATCTCTTTCAAAACAATAAACGAAATTGTCATTAATGCTGCAACTCACTCAGAAATAAATGACTAGACTACTGAATGTATGTTTTGTTTGTTCTATGACAAATGAACAGTGTGTAACTTGTAACTAAGTCGTTTGCCCTCTCTGATTACTTATGACGACAGCAGATAATCAATGTGTCTGAAATGTACGAAAGACCAGTTGGCAAAGTTCAACTTCTTGAATTCTCGATAACATCTTTGTAGATATGTCATATTTTACCTGTATTTAGTTCAAACATATTGACGGTCCCAATAGAGTATGTATTCACGACTGCAGTAGGTTTTGTGTACTCCACAATTGGTCCACCGCTCGATTTTGACGCCGTCGCAAGAACAGTTCCGGAGCTCATAGAATTATCCGCATTGACAGAATCTGATGAGAATTCACATTTACTATTTAAAATGTGGAGGACCAAAGAAGGTAATCATTTGAAAAGAAAAGATTGACTCTGCAAGATGTTAAGTCAAGACCACATGTTTGTTATAAGAAATTTAAAACATCACTAAATATACTTTTGCTTAAGCAAAGGAAAAGGACTGTTCTAAAGAACAAGGGTAACAATGAAGAGACAATAACAATCGTTTAATGTTCCCTGAAGATATCCGATGTTTATTGGGAAATTAAAAGTAATTACACAGAAAAAATGTAAGAAAATGGAAATTTATTATGATTTAATAATAAAACAATACAAAACATTTTCACAACACCGATTACGTCACGCTATGTTCCTTTTTGTTCTGATCAAAGAAAACAACCGTTGCGGGACTTTGATACCGGAGTATAATGTAAGGTTTGCATAGAAAGAATGGGATATTGTTGTATGGTCATGAAGTGAAAAGAAAAGTTAAATATTACAGGAATAGAACAGTCGCCGAATCCTACAGAACTAACGATGTTGAAAACTCGATTATTACAACACATGTAGTACGTTTTAAATACAGAAGCAAGACTTGCTGAATAGTACGAGTTTAATTATTGATGTTGTTGTTTTTGTTGTTTTACAAAATACAAACCTGGAAGGCTAATAACCAATGTCGGTGTTTCTTCTACGACATTAACGGTAAAAGTAGATGTTCCGTCATCATTGTTGTCGTAGGAAGTGGTATAACACTGAACGATGAGATTGTAAGTTGCTGGACCAGTCATACACCCGTTACTGGTAGAACATGCCGTACATGACGCACACGCACCACAACTTGTTGCTGAACATGCTGATTTGCGTATAGTGCTGCCTGAAAAGTAACATTGCAAGATATGTAATGTTTTATACACATTAACATTATATATGCATAAGAAAGAAGACAATTATAACACGGGAAAAGTGTCGCCAACGGAGCCGTCAGCCAATACTTACATTGTCTTGTTAAAGATTAATATTTTATTCAATCACCATCCGTAGGATGTGATATCTATTTTTTCATAATACCTGAAATAGAAAGGTATCTCAACTGTCATAACTAATTACAAAACCTGGCATCTGGCAGGCCGTGAACGGTTCCATTATGCCGCCATGTAGCCCCTCTGACGTGACAAAGTACCATATGGTAAATGAATCGAGGGAAGGAGGTATACGTATATAACATGATTACGTATTTTAAAGCAGCGGTTTGTTTTGTAATTCCCTCGCCATCGGAAAATCAAAGGGCTGCAAGCTCTGTCGTATTTTCTGATCTTTGCAATCTAAATCGTACTGTATATTTGTATGTATTTTCCTGTATAAATAGCATTTTCATTGGTTAAAATCATATTCATCCGCGTAATTTGTGATTGTGCATTTATTGACAATTCTATAAGCCAACGTTACTTTTAAACTTTGAATGCGTTGTAATTTGTTGGATACTTGCAACAAAATAAAAATATTTCTTTCTTTTAAATCGCTAGTTTTAAGCTGGTTTGAGAACTACTTGTTGTTTGGTTTGTCTTGAAACTTCTGTGTCAGAGATTGAATGTCAGCTTTGTATTTACTGATCTTCAATTTTTGTTTGTTTGTGTTTTTGTTTTATATTTTGGCTCATATGGAGACATGCGGCTTTAAAGCACTTCAGATCTATGATATTTAATACTTATATGTGATAAAGTGAGTGTTAACACACAATGTCATGCATTTATATAGTTTGTCTACATGGGTAATGGTCATAAAATTAGTACTTACCTGACCAGGAAAATAGCCCGGAATTTGGATTTGAAGACAGTGTGCATGTCTCGCAAGGCACAGTGTGTTGATCTTCGCCGGTTTTGAACAACTTTATACCAAAAACGTTGTAAAAGTAAGTGTTGGTGGACGGATAGCATGTAGCTGATACACCTGACCATAGATCAAGGGCAGAGTCGGCATTTTCATTTAAATTCAAAGTTCCCGGATGATTGTGGAAGGTAGGAGCTGTCTCTAAAAAGAAAACATTCGAGGACGTATAAAATTTTTATTATTATTATTATTATTATTATTATTATTATTTATGATTATTATCATTATTATTTTCATTATCATTTTATTATTATTATTATTATTATTATTATTATTATTATTATTATTATTATTATTATTATTATTATTTCATGTTTTATCATATATATTTTCTTATTATTGATATCATTATTTTTTTTATTTAAATTAGAGTATAAAAGCATAGAGCTAAGCCAATTTTTCCAAATAATTGTAATTTTCACAGTTAATTATCCAAATAATCCACAGCGTTTTCAATACTTTTGGGACATATACATCCGATGAAAAATATGCCAAAATTGTCGTTTATTATAATATAAAGGCGCAATAGAAATATCTCACCTGATAGCGACATCATCATAAAAATATATAACCAAAAAACCAGATATGACATATTGGTATCCACTCCTTTCTAATTCCGTATATGGTTTATTATCAAATATGCAGAATAAAACTAAAGAAAAAAATAATAATCACATAGCAAGATGTTTTGACATGATTGATATCTATACTTAATTAAACTGAACAGTGGCCTCCTTCCAATTAAAAACTGTCATTTCATTTAGTATATAATAATAGAAAAAATCTATTTAAAGAAAATAGTGTTAATTACATAATTAGACATACCATTTCTCAATGTGTTAAACCAGCAATGCAATCAAACATTGTACAGTTTGACTAATGATTTGTTTGTTTGTTTGTTTGTTTCATTTTACGCCTTTTTCCAACAGTATTTCAGTCACATAGGCGGGTAGTTTCCTAACCATTCGTTACTGGAGAGTTACACCAGTACTAGACTACCTTCCTACGCGCTAAACTACCAAAGCATCTCCCGGGGATCGAACCCACGCCAGAGAGGTTGACTGATGATAATAAATAAACAAAACAATAAAAATTTAACGTACATTTACAATAAACATACCTGCACATGGAACCAATAGGAGAATTGTTGCCAGGAAAGTATACATTATAAAAGGTTTCAAAATTCCGTGTTTGAATCTGTAAAAATAATTAAATTACTGAAATATAAAAAGAGATTCTTTGAATTTCTCCAAAAATGGTAAAATTGAAAATATTGCTGGTTCGGTTTCATTGACCTTGTTCGTGGAAGGTTGTGGACAGAACTAGCTTCCGTTCACGCCCCCTTGCACCGGCTACAGTCACAACTGGTTTAATGAAGTTACTTATTCGAATCAGATTCACTCTTTGCTACTAACAAAATTTCATTCTTTCAATCTTTACATATGTAGAACCAATAACAAAGGAATGGTCGTCTTATCTTCTATCTATGTTTCTTCTTCTTCTAAATGCATCTAAATAAAGAAATACGTTTTGGCGTTCACTTATGTTCTTTAAAATTTATGCGTTGCTATTTATTGCATGTTGATAAAAATTAAATGGAGATATTATGACTGTTGAAATCATATGATTTAATCGTTATCTATAGATATGTAAAATATTAAATAAAGTTTTCGCACACTTATTAACAGTGTATATAGCTCGTGTTTGGAATTGATGGCTTAAATTGCAATTTTTGATATCGAAAAAGGATTAATGTACCTTTTTTAAATCATTAACATCTGCAGAAGCACAAGGGCTCAATTCTAGCGCCAGAACGCAGGGCAATAAATAATTTAAAGGCCGAGACCTTTTACAGATGTTAAGCACGAAAAACGATTCATAAGCGATATTCTTGCATAAAAAGATACGTTTGATCCGGTAACTAAACGTTTAAATGTGCTGTTAATGAGTGACCATGATTTGTCAGAAATGTTTTAATTATATTAGTGAGCTGTTACATAGCACCCTGAGACACGCATATATAAAACAATCTGCTACACCAAGCTTTCTTTTATCCGTTAATGCTTGTTTGGTTTTCTCCGATAAAGATATTCTATGCTCAAATTTTAAATTTTTAAATATTAATAATTGCTACAAAGTTTCTTTGTAAATAGAGATTAAACTTGTTTTGAGAACACACAAAGAAGATATCTTATGTTTTAAACTCTCGACACTTTAGGTGGACACAATAAGAATATATAGTGTCATTGAAACGAAACTGACAGTTTTTTTAAGAAAGGGCCACTTTCTCTTGACTTGTTATATAATATATGCAGCTTCCCATACACAGTTTTTGTATTCTTTATTTAAATTAGACATATTCAGAAAGTATAACATAAATTTTAATTAATTTCTGGGATAAAAAATATTTTACTCCTAACTTGAGCATAGTATATCATTAATTTATACATGAACGCAATTTTTTACGCAAAAATTAACGTTAAAATGATATAACACTATATTAAGTCGGAAAAGTCGCATTTAATAAAATAATATCATTATTGAGTACAGAATCCATTTTTTTATAATAAATTACGTTATATAATGGCAATGTATATTTTAGAGAATCAGGAGAAACTATTTTACATTAAATTTTGCGAGCACAAATAAGATTACATTTCCATTTATAAAAGAAAAGCTCATTTCAGTTCAGCTTAGAAAACTGTCAAAGTGTTGAAATAATTGAAAAACTATTAAACTTACCTGTATATTTTCAAAAATAAAAATCGTATTTTTCAGCAAAAGTTATATTGCTGTTTGAAACATCCTTCCTACCATGATATCTAAAAGAAAATGAAAATATATTTTACTATGTATTTTTTCAATTGTAATGTAATTGCGCTGATAATTTTCTGTTTGAAAGCAATTAGCTATTCGTTAACATAACTGCATAATCATGCCTATTTTGTAACTGTTACATGGATTACTTGGATCTTTTTAAGTAAAATTGCAGGACATTACAAGGTTTGGCCTAGTTATAATGACAATACCTTGTGTGCAAATCCAATACTTATTATCAGGTACAGCACATTTTACATAAAAACATAAAATCATGAAAAAAGTTGAAAATTGAAGGACAAACCGATATGAATGCATTAGATTTGAAGGTTATAACATGCCTAAATAAGCTATATTTATACGATCATTCATTTATTAGTGGGGTTTTTTTAAACCTTTTTTCTTCAATTAACTTTTTCTGGTTTCGATCATACTAGCACTACCTGTGTTAGGAATCCCCAGATGACAATTTAGTTAAGTACTTTTAACATGAGCAGTGACCCATAAAGCGGTAAAATCATATCTTTCCCTATTTAAAAGCTTCATAATATGAAATAAATCAAATTCTCTGGCAGTAGGGGCAAGTAATTTGAGATTGGTTATCGTATCGGTACCACCTTCAAGCGGAGGCCACAATTTATTTTCCAAATTTAACTTCATATAGATTGCATATATAAAATGTAATAAATCAAAATGGTCACCAGACTCTCTGTGTTTTGACGTACAGCAGTTGAGCAGAAAGATCGAGGTAAATCGGGCTTAAAAAAATAAAGTCGGAAGCCTAATACAAGTCTTAAAAAATGGACAATTGAGACCCATCTTAAGAGAATTGACAACAACAGTAAAAGGTGAAAATCTCAGACATGATTGAGTGATTGTGTTTATATTGTGTAATAGAGACTGAAATACGCAGTATGTCTAACGAAATATTATGAAATATGTCGTGGCCACGATTTATAAAGTCGTGCGCAAGAGATTATTAAGTACATATGTATGAGCACGAAAGACTATATCGTGGCCACGAATAACTAAGTCGTGCGCACAAGATAATTCAGTCGTGGGCACGAGATAATATGTATATATATTGTACTCTGATTGGTTAAATATCTCGTGCGAACAACTTCATTATCTCGTTTGCACCACGTAGTTACTCGTGTTCACAACTTATTTTTCTCGCGCACCCGACTTAGTAGCTTGTGGCCACGTCATAGTATCTCATGCGCATGACTTAATTATCTTATACACAAGACTTAGTAACTCGCGGCTGCATCATGGTATATCGTGCGCTCAAGATAAATAAGATAATTAAAAAAATTCACATAACACCTCTGTGTCACCGTAATTAAGGTAGACCATGGGTAATGGGCACCATAAAGAACTGTAAAATTGACAACATAGGTCAGTTATATGTCTTCAAGGTCACCTGTATGCAAAATTTAAATAAAATTTACCGTGTGGTTTATGAGTTATGGATATATTTCTGAACTAAGACCTTGCCATTTGAAGGACTTATTTTCAGAAATGAGGAAACTTTAAATAATCTGTAATATCATCATTATAAAAAATGTTTTTCTATTGCTCATTGTTAAGAAACAAATAATAACATTCAAGTAACACATTACACAACCAAAATGTTTGGTTCTAAACAAAATGTTCTTAAAATGTATAAAAATGTAACCCTACCCCACCCACTTTTAACACTAATTTTACCATTTCCCTATCTAAAATGCCTTATTCAAAATATCCCTAAAATTTATCGAAATGAGGGTATGTTTTCAAACTTTGCCTAAATTTTTTCAAAGGTATATTAGTTGATCATGCGAAATATAAAATACTTTTACCGTGTAGTTTTTATTTTATCGAACTTTGAAAATATCTGGTATCATATTTGTTATATATTTTGGCATTATTTAACCAAAAAAATACTTAAAATAATTATATAATTAAAATCAAACTTTTTTTCTTCCATAAGGGATCAGAGAGATACATAAAAAAATGTTAAAAAGAAAAAAAGAAAGAAAAAAAAAGTTGCCCCTTCTGGGGTTTGAACCCACGCCCCTCAATTTCAATGTAGTTTACAAGCGATTCTAGACTATTTTAATACTCTTCAAAGTGGAGGTAATGCATTACCCATGGTCTACCTTAAGTATCTTTTTTGTTCAATTATTTTAAAGACATGAGATAACGCAGTGTTTCTTACTTCTTTCTTCTTTTTTCATACTCACCTGTTAAATAATGTTAACGGGTGATTAATTGTCGTAATAGAGGTATTTCCATTATATCTGATGAACAGACATAAAAAACAAGATTTTCATCTTTCAGTTTATTTGTTTTGTTTTGTTTTTCGGTGCACTTTAGAGGGTTCTGTTATTTGTTACTTTTCAATCGTCACCGTTAAAAGTATTTGCAGTAATTGTTTGTGAAAGATCATCGATATATGTATGTGTCACCAGTACATAATATAAAGGCAATTTTCATTAAAACTCGAAAAACCTGAAAAAATACCAACGCCGAGAAGAAGTTTAACATGATTTTCCAAATCAACAATCAAAGCAGGTCAAGTGTATTATGTTTGTGTGCTAAATAATAAATTATTCTAGTTCAGACATAATTAGACATATTAGCAGTTGCAAAAATAGAATGTCATTCCTTTAAAGCGGAGATAATCGACATCGTTATTACCATAATTACAATAACAACTCTAATTTGCTGAATTAACATATTGAAAGTTAATTGGAGTGGAAGACTTGTAGTACACGTGTTCTTATCGAAAATAGAAGTGTCTTAACTTTATAATAGGCCTTATAATACTTGGGTTGCCGTCAGAAGTTTTGAGTTACATAGATGACTGTCACAATCTTTGAAAAAAAAGTGTGAACCATACTCTAGCAATGAGTCAAAATAGTAAAACCATTAAAATGAAAAGAATAGCGTGGTCGAAAAGTTGCTTACTATTTCAGCAAGTTAGTTTAGTTGCCGAGTTCGTAGTAAACAGTGGTATTTACAGCTTCGCACGACTCCAAAATTTATGTAAAAAGTTTTGTACTTAACAAGGTACATGTAAAAAAACTTTATCTTATAACTACAGTTACCTTCTTTTTCGGTCACTGTCTCTTTTATCAAGGTGTATTTTGGATTGTTACGATATTTTGTCATTTATCATTGTTATGCTGAAATAAACCGTTTGTCGTTTGTTGCAGACGAAATACAATCACATAGATTAGCACTTGATGATACATTCTTTTATTTAGTATCCTGAACATGTGTAAGAGATAATTCGTCCAAGAATAATATGGATTTGATATGGATATTGCACTCGTAAAAGGAAACGAACCTAGTTAATAGAAACAGCATTGTACCAGTTTGACATTATTTTGTACCTTTTTTATGTATCTTAAGAAACTGAAGGAGTACAATTTTGATTTAATACCATCTAATTTTAACTGAAAACAAAATATTCTTCCAATTAATTTATTTTCTTTTATTTTACACATTTACATACTTCAATTAAAATATCCAATAGCTATTTAAATAATGACAATATAAATATAATTATCTTAACTTAAATTTTCATTTTGTATTATTTTGGAAACAATTTGTACACCATTTCTAGTTCTTGCTCGTATCTGACAATTAAAATTGTATTAAAATCATCTTTGATTACTGTAGTCAATGAACATCTTGTTCCTTAATCGGGTATTGACAAAAGAGGTATCTAATTTTATATTATTTAACTTGCTTTTAACATTTTAGTTCTTACTACTTGTAGTTATCGCACTAACCAAAATGTTAAGTGTTTTAACTGTAAAATTGAAGTATCTGAAGAACTTAATTTCCTTGACTGAAAATAATATTTCCTGAAATAGAAAACGACTTTCCTTCCAAGAATTTTGACTATTCAAGGGTCATTTTGTTGATTTCATACCCTGTAATGTCCTTGAAGATAATGATGCATTGAAAACATGTGCATACTCTACCTAAAGAAGCACCTGGACTTATGTCAATGATTTTCTAGATGATAGAGTACGGTTTAGCATTACCATAGAAAGAAGAGACGCAGTCTACAAAATAACATTTCATTTTAAGTCTAAAGTTATTGCAAAAACATATAATTAATTTGCAAACACCATTTCTCAGAAGCATTTATAATAATTATGTTAATCTTTATCCGATCACTTTCAATGGTCGCCTCGCTTCAAATCGGGTGAATGTAATCCGTTGTTAAGTCATTTTCGTCACTTCCTATTGATTCTTGTCTAGCCTGATTGCCACTTGATTGTCTGTCTGATTCGCTGCCTTCTGTCGTGCTCAAGTGACTCCCTATATCCAGATAGCCAGTGCTTTCTCTTCCCATTTCGGCATCATTACAAACATCTGTTTCATGAAATATAGTATCATCATAAATAGCTTCAGGACGGCTATAAGTTTGCAAGTCTTCATAATCATCTACCGGTTCTATGTCACCATTTCTGTTATTCCTAAGATATATATATAAACAAATCCGTAGATGTATATAAACATAATTATTCCAATCTGAAACGGAATAGATCCATAGTATTAGGTAAAAAATAGACGCTGGTTTCTTACAGTATTCAAGATCTTGTGTTATAATGAAATTTTATCAATAAATAAAATGCGACATAATATCATATCATTCAACTATTCATCAGGACAAAATTTTCTCTACATTGTATATTATTTGTTAATGAAAATGAGGAAACGGGTATGATTATGAAGTAATTACTTCAAATCTTGCACTGTCAATTTCCATTACCTGTTTATCTATGTACTAGTATAGGAATATCTAAAAAAGAACAAGAAATAAATTTTTGGACACTATAACAGTGAACAGGGGCAGTGTTACAATAAAAGACAACGATATTTTAATGGCAAATGAAATTATTTTGTGATATTTCACGGAAGATTCAATTTTCAGATAAAGAAATGATTTGGTTCCAGACATATCGAGATAGAACCGACAGATCCCTTACGTGTTTTACAGCTAAAATTAACAGTGTAATCAAAATGTCTTATAATTACTTTTGATTATTGCTTCCATCTTTATTTTCACCTTTTGTACCTGAAAAATATTTCAAAATGTTATCTTTTTATTTCAAATACATCACTACTTATTTGTGTGTATTTTTTTATTAAGAAGACACTAATCCCTACCTATAACCATTTTACTTCTGTTTATCATTGGTTTGAAATAAAGCAAGCAACGCTAAAAATCTGTAAAGTACTCTGAAAGCACCTAATTCCGTGGGCATGAGCTTTCGTTATTTTTTTACAAAAATCTGGAGAAAGGGTGATCCTTCAGAAGGATTAATCACAACAAAATAACATGAAAAGTGCAGACTATGTTTGTTTAAGTATGTACAATAGAGATAATGAAAATGTGCAACATCTCTCACGCACCCTAACATCTACTCGAGTTCTGAAATCAATGATCCCGAAGGACCAGAAAAATATAACAACACTGAATTATATGTTGTTCTGTTTATTCAAATTCATGGATTGTCTATTTTTTCCGAAAAATAAATTGCAAATAATGAAATACATCACACGAAATGTAATTTTCTTGGATCTTTAATTCGTGGATTGACATATCCAGGAAAACCACAAAAATACGAGCCGCGCGAATTATAATGTTTTGGCAGTATTGCTTTCTTCAGTTTAACACAAAAATTCAAATAACTTATATATTTTTGTCTGTACTAAATATATACCTTATACATTTACAATGTATTTAATGAATACGATACACTATAAAATGTAACAATACAAATCAATATTTATTGGATACAATATTTTCTGTGCATACATTTGCTGCAATTGTCTAACCGTCGCTGCAACTATATAAAAAGATTATGTTTTGCTTTAAAATTTTACAAAATATGCTAATTATTTTCTTCTTTAATTTTAGGTACTTGTTTTTTTTTTCAATTTACTTTATATTTAAATGCTAAAGAGGAAGTGATGAATCTCGTTCAAAAATTTGTTTAAATTTTAAAACATTATTAAATCAAATGTTGACAAAGCACTTCTAAGCCTTGTACCTCTTACCTTTCGATGATGCGTTTCTCATTCGTAATCTAAAAATATATACACAAAAAAGCCCTATGATAACGATTAGAGCAGAGGCCAGGCCTGAAACGAGTTCGACAGTAGGAAATTGTGTGCCTTCTTTTTTGACGATATTAGCTGGATATGAAAAAATGGAAAATAATCAATATAAATGCATTAAAGAATTATAGCTAAATGTTTAGTTTGTCTCTTTTTGATAAAAGTTCGGATTAGATAAATTTAAATAAATTGTGCCTGTTAATATCTTGAAATAGTAAGTTCACATATCGTAACATTCAAAATCTGTCATACATGTCCCGAAACGATTGAACTATAATAATAGTTTCATTTAGATTTTTTAATAACTGTTTGATTGTAAATGTTAAAGTAATATTATTTGATCAAATAATGTGTAAGTTACCACAATTGTGCAATTATGACTGCACAAAAGCAGCTTGATAAATTTGCGTTTGAACGCTTATAATTCGTTTCAAATTGCCTTCGATTTTTCTTCACTTCTAATTTTACACCTTAAAGTTAAACAAATACAAGACAGTTTGCTGTACGTACAGAAGTTTATTGTCATTGTTGAACAAGAGGTTTGTCGACGGCTATGTATACACACTCCAATAGTGTACGTAAAATCGTACTCTTCAGAAGGATCTGTTCTAACATACACTTGCCCGTCGGCTGAAAAAAAGTATTAAAATCAGTCAGTCAATATTAATGTATAGTTTATTCAATAAATTATGATAATAAGAATCTACATAGAAATGTTTGTAAACAATTTATGACATTATTTTTCGGATGTATTTTAAGCTCTACTTTCCTTTAAGAAAACAAATGTGTATATTTTGTTTTTCGAACAGCAATTGTTGTAAAATTAAAAAACAAAATGGTGATGTTGTCTCTTCATTTGTAAATTAGTTTAGAAGGATCGTTTTAGCAGATGTTGTACATGCATTATAACGGTGATGAATTTTATTTAATAATATAATGTGCATTGATTGATTTAAAAGAAATGAATTACATTGAAAATGATTTTCTTTTAAATGCATGTACAAAACATGAAAAAAAATTGAGTCATTCATTATCCCTGCATGATTCCGAAGTGATTAGACTTTGCTACCAGTAAAGAGCCAGGTCAGACTGCATATCCTTGGTTCAGACTGGGCCTTATTTTGTTATATTTAGATATAATAGTTTAAATCCTTATAAAATTTGAATAGACTGCACCATATTCAAGGCAGGGTCAAATCATTATAAAATTTTAGAAAAAATATATGTATGTTAAAAATATATCGCTTATAAACAATACCAAATGATTCATCTGTATTTAGATCAAACATATTTGTTGTCCCTAGCAAGTATGAATCATCTACTGCAGTTGATTTTGTGAACTCTACACTTGGTGGACCACTTGATTTAGATGCAGTAGCTAAAACAGTTCTAACACTCATTGAATTGTCTGCATTTACAGCACCTGAGTGTAAACATATTTTTCTTATAAGCACACGTGAAGATCTGTGTATTACTTTTAAATACAAAGAAAATGTATTTATATCAATTGAAAGTCAAATGATTGATTTGACATTGTTAAATATTCAAGATCTATCAAACTGATGATCGAGCTTTGTTTGCTGCTGATTATCATATTTTATCACTCAATAATATAAACACTAAGCTTATATTTCAGTGTAACAACATACACAAGTTAAGACTGTCCCTCAAAACAGTGGAATGTAGAGGCATCCGTGATTTAACGACACAGTTCTAGCTTCCAAATTTTTTACAATGATGTAACATTTCTGGATAAGCAACAATAGAATGAAGGCGAAAATGAAAAAGAACTATTGGATTTACAAAAACATATCCAACAAGAAATAACAACTGAAGAATTAAGATAATTAAAAAGATAATGCCCCTTCTTTGAAATAGTACTATAATTTATCGTAGTACAGTATCTCTTTTCATTTAATTCAATAAAGTGTTTAACTTTATAAACGCCATTATAGCATTCCATTTAAATAGAACTTATTTAATAAGTGCACGGATTTAAAGAATTAGAATTAATTAAGTTTACAATAGAATAATGAACTCTTTATATTTATACATAGTAGTGTTTTTAACTATTTCAAATCAATAATTCAAATGAAGCTTACAAAAAGGTTAAGTAACATAAGACCCCGAACGACTGCAAGTTTAATCTATATTATACCTGGAAGGCTAATTGCTAATGTCGGTGTTTCTTCTGACACACTAACGGTAAGAGTAGATGTTCCAGAGTCATCGTTGTCATAAGAGGTCGTGTAACACCGAACATCAATATTGTAATAAGCAGGACCAGACATTCACCCAGTGCTAGCAGCACATGACGAACATGACGGACAACTTCCACAGCTTACTGCCGCGCATGCTCTCTTGTACACTGTGTTCCCTTTTGCAAAATATTAAATAAGATGGTAACATTTATTTAAGATTGTATGTTTGTACGTATCCATTTTTTCTGTCCAATTTCTTACAGACAAACACTTGTTGTGTTTATAGTGTTTTAAGAGATTTCACCATTACATTTGTACGTGACATCATCAAACTAGTAGTGTTTGTCACCGGTTTACAAAGATAAAATGTTGAAACTCAATTCTTTCTTTTTAGTGACTTTCCAAATGTTATGTATTTTGGAATCAGAAAATTTATTTTCGGACCTTATACATGCTGAGCCTTTTATGTGACATATTTTTCCATTTAAATCTTTTAGATTCTGAAAACTTTTCATCAAGCAGAATTTATTTTCAATGTTCGCTCTATATTTCCGTTTGTGACTCATGATTCCATTTAAAAAAAAACTTTCAACTAACGGAAAAGATACTCTACTTAGTAGAAATCTCTATTTCATACAAAAAAGTTGTTTTCTTGATACATAAACTTAAATTACACAAATGAATTTATTTAAAAATTCGTTAATTAAAAGACAATTTAAATGTTTAGACATAAGTGTATGCAGACATAAATTATTTACCTGACATGTAGAAAAGACCACTGTCTGGGTTAATAGAAATTTTACATGTCTCACATCCTACTGTATGCGTTATTACACCAATCTGTACTTCAACTCCAAGAACATTTATATATTGGTCGGTTGAAGGATAGCATGTGGCAGAAATGCTCCACAAAGTCTTTGTAGCGTCGTCGTTTTCGTTTAGGAACCGTGTCCCGGGATTGTTAAAAGATACCATCTCTGTAAAGAGTGGTTGCACCATTATAATAATTTAACCTTATGTTTTCACTCCTTTTTCGGAATGTTTTATAATAAAAGTGTTAATTTAGGCGAATTTTTATCTTTAAGATCGTTTTTGGCTTTTATTTATTTTACTTGAAAGGATCTTTATCAGGCCTGGTAAGATCCTATTCTAGTAAAAACACGGATCAAAAACAAGTTTCAAATCAAGATACTCCTAAAGAGTAATCACTCTACTATATTAGGAATTAAACGGCAATTCTCTAATACACGAAAACATTTAAAACAACCTTAGAGATGTCTTTCAGTGGTGTTTACAATAGATCGTTCCAGCACGATTTTATATGTCAATACAATTCCTCTTCGCTCTCAATGGGTTATCCGGAATTTCTAAATGTTTTTGAAAAGTGCAATAAAATATTTTTTTTTTATTTGAAAACTATTTCAATTAATTAATGAGTAAACAAACGAATTAATTGTAAATTGAGTACTTACCTGCATATTGAGAAAATATCAAATTGAACACCAGTACAATCAACATTTTCAACAAAGCTTTAAAATTTGGAAAACACACATCAGGCCTAGGTATACTGAGCAACGCTAACTTTCTTTTGACGGGTGTCATTTAAATATATATTGATCTTTCTTATTTCCATAGTTTGTACTTTATCTTGTCATGGCAGATTTGCTTACTCAATGTGATCGCCTTGATCTTTTTTATTACAGGTAAAACAGTTAAATAAATATGCAGAACAAATAACAAACATTCAAACACTGCGTAGGAAGACAAATGTTGAGAGTACAGGTAATGATGTTTCATGGTGGTAAAGAATATCAAAAGTTATCAAGCGATAATCTTAATGGTATGTGATTGTTACAGTTTAAAACTGTTTGCTTTTAAAAAAAACAATAGTTTCTAAGAGGCAAAAAGACTATGTAGAGCCACAGTACGGTATTCTAAGGTTTCGGGTTCAAATCCTGGTCAGGCTGCACATTTTTCTCACATTGTGACATTTGGCGCCAAACGAGGGACCGTGATGGTATAAAGCTCCAATTCCATTTTTCACACTGTTTTCTGTAACCATTTGAAATTCGAAAACGAATTTCAATCTTACGGGGCAGGATGTCACGGTTCAAAACTGTTCACTTAAAAATGTATATTGTATGTAAGCGGCAAAGAAGCTCACTCTGCAGATCCTCGGTACGGTATTCCAAGGGCCCCAGGTTAAAGTCCCGGTCAGGCTATACATTTTTCTTACCTTGTAACATGATCGTCAATGTTATGCATTGATAAAAATAGTATTATTTGATAGAATGACATGATATACTTAGTGGTATTCATTTCATCTGATTAAGATCAAGATTATTAAAATGACATGAAGCACATCGGAGTATAAGTTATGAGGGTAAAGAAAATAATAAATCCAAATATTGCATTTTATTTTAGAATGTCTTTATTTTGTTGATTCATTTATATTAATTAATACATTCAAATACCGCCTCCCTGGTCGAGGGGTTAGAGTCGATGACTTCTAATCCAGTTACCTCTCTGTCGTGGGTTCGATCCCCGGGAGATGCTTTGGTATTTTAGCACGGAGGAAGGTAGTCTAGTACTGGTGTTACTCTCCAGGAACGATGGTTAGGAAACTACCCGCCTATATGACTGAAATACTGTTGGGAAAAGGCTTAAAATGAAACAAACAAACAATACATTCAAAGGAAGTAACTTGTACTTGCATAAATCAAAGATCAAGGGAGGTAATTTTGAAATTCGACCTTGTATCTGTCTGGCAGTATTACCCAGAATGCAAATCCATTTCAGCTTCATTTTCCTGCTAACTCTCAAGATAACATCAACCCACCCACCACACCCCTTTTAAATGAAAGTATGATTTAACATTTGTTTGTATCATAGTTTGGGGACATTTCTATTGAAAATATGTCAGAGTTAAATCGTATACATATATATGCACAGTGCGTTAACTGGAGTACAGGTATTAAGTACCCGCACTGCAGAGCATGCCCATTGAGTGGTTCATTGGGGTTTTCATATTGTGAAGACGGGGAAAGCGATAGAAATATCATATTCAGATGCTCGTTCATTGGTTCCTTTTTTCTGGGGTTTCATATTGTGACATCTCGATGCTCTTTGTATTACTTAATGAAATAACATAATTAGATCTATTCATCATATACATGTATCATTTTATTTGATTCTGCTGCCGAGTTATCTATATTTCAGAGAATTTCTTGCTACATGTTCGGTCAATGAGGTCTAACTAAACTCCCTTACAGCAACAAAAAGGTGGCAATAGATTAGATTCTTAAAATTGAAATGTTTAATAGTTGCTGTATAATGAAATGAACTTTAAAGTTATATGAAACATTATATTTGTAGTCATGACTACCTTTACTGTTTTGTCGCACCTTCTCGTAAATTCTAGGAAATCTAGTCTTTCGGAGGTCAATTCTGGTAAACAAACTACAAGTTTCTTGTATTCTATGAAGTTGGAGGTTGATAACTGCCAAAACCAGCACATAGAAACAATGTCTAACTATGTAGCGTTTACTAGAGTAAACAATTAGATTGCTTACTTGCTAAACTCGCTGTAAAATACAGAGGTAGGATGTTCTGTCCGCAGTGACCCGCGCATCCTCTAAATAGCTAGAATAACACATTATCGGGTTGCTAAAATATTGGTTGCTACATACTATGTTATCTGGTTGCTACATACTGGTTGCTATTTGTTGGTTGCTATACAAATTGTCTCTATTTGTTGCTAGTAATTAATGGAAATTACTGATAGGCCTCATTTCTACTGACTGAAATTTTTTACATGTTGCGGCCAAAATCATTCCATCCTATCACCAAACTACGAGAATTGGAATAAATTTAGTAAATGTAAACCTGAGTTTTTGTTGTATTTCAATATATGCTAAGTGTATTGGGTATTACCTATTTGTTTTTAACACATATTTTGATGTTAATGAATATTCATTATCCCATGTGGCATACGGAAATCATTAATATAGTCATAAATATCATTTAAATGTATCGGAAACGCGTATTTAATAAAATAAAGTGTTGCATTTCTTTTAAAATTTTAAACAGTTTTTACATATTATCAATACAATAAAATGCAATACAAATATTTTTATTTTGATATTGTAACAGATTACATAATACACAATTTACATGTATCAAAAAATAACATGTGAACGAAGAGTAGCATAGATATTTAATATGGGTAACAACATGATAAAAATATTTTAATTAATTATGTTTTGGATTTAAGTGTTTTTTATTCGATGGGGAAAGCGGACAATATTTGAAGTATTTATTTAAAAGCGGTAAAAAACCCAACATGATTTGAGTTCTTAATAAGCTAACAACAATAAAAAGTCAGTGAATTTACAATAGTCAAACATTGAATAAAGTAACCAATAATTTTATTAAAAACAAAATTTTTAATAATAACATTGTAGCACGGGGTTTCCGTGACTTATCTATAAATAGAACGTTTGATTCGTCGGTTGTAAACTTCCATTGAGACAGGCTATTCACAATTGCGTGAGTGTAATGACAATGAATGCAGATGTTTAAAAAAACAACAACATCAAAAACAGAATAACAAACACAAAACGAAAAGTAAAGAATTAAGTTAAGATTGGAATAGTAAGTATTAACAGGTATGTAAAATAAATCAGTCAATCTGATTGTTATCAATTGTAAATTGTTTCATGACAAATTTAACATATAAGCTAAGGTTTGTTAGGGTCTGGCTATCATTTGTGTTAAGCAGTTCCTTAAAGTTTAGTATATTTGGTCTAGTGCAGAATCTCTCTGGTATTAGCTGTCTATCTTTAGTTCTGAAAAAAGACATGTTAACAGATAATGCATCTCATCGCCAATGTCCCCCAAGTTACATTTCTGGCACTGTCTTTGCTCATGCGGTTTTAAAGACTGATTCCAACGACTCGTAACCACTGGAAACGATGGTTAGCAGTTCGGAAATGCAAAAGAGATAACTTAATGGGTGGGGGAGAATACTTTAATAGTACTCTACATTAAAACAGTTTTTAAACATACCATAGAGTTATCTTTTTGCGAGTTTTCTAGTTGTGAGAACCATTCTTGTTTATATTGGCCGATTTATGTTTGTTTATTTACCAATTTGTTAATACATTTAGCTTGGATATTATTTTCATTTAACCACAAAATAGAATTACCTGTTGAATTAAGTATACTTTTAACAAAGTTAATCAATTTAAAGTTTTGGTAAGATTGTATCATATACTTGTAACATATCTATGAAATCTTTGATTCTTTGGACTGATTTAATGTTTATTTCAATGGAATAGCGCTCAAGTTCAGCATATAACATGTAATCTTGCGTAAACAATTGGAATGAACTTGTTCTATGATATTTCAATTTTCAAACCCCCATATTTCACTTCCGTATGTAAGAATGGGAAGCACTGTATGGTCGAATAACTTTATTTGTAAGTTTAAGAGGTCAAGGTTTTTTATTCTCATATATAAAACATTCATGGCTTTGTTTGCCTGTGAAAAGTTTTTCCTACAAGCAAGAAAGGAACAAGAGCTAGAGAAAATAACACCTAGATACTCATATTCCATTTTACATTTTCGATTAATTGATCATTTATATTGGAAGTGTATGACTTGGGTTTATTTGTCCCGCAGACAACAACCTCAGTTTTTTGAAAGTTTATATTTGATTCACATATCTCAAAATATTTGTGAAAATTTTTGAGACAAGACTGAAATGATGCCTGATTTTCATCTATTATGGCCGTGTTTAAGTAATGCCAGTACTCTTCCGGTTGATTGGAGCTAAGCGCACGCAATTTACGTTTATTACTGTACCTGTGTTAACATATAAAGGTTTTCATGGTTTGTTTATGGTATTTACTAACAGATTGTAACATATCATGCTATTTTTATTTAACTGGTGTTCCTAAACAGTTGTAATTATCATTTATTTGTCATTTACTAGTACACTGGTGTATAATTATGTAGCTAATTTAGATCAACTTGAAAACGAAACAATGAGCAAAGTGTCATTTTAACAAATACAAAAAATGATAGTTATATGTAAGAGAAAAATATTATCATAAGTTTAGCAAAAGCATTACATGACTACTTATATAAGTGCATGAAATATTATGACACTAAATACACGATGCTCTTTTCATTCGTTTAGATAAGTACTTAAAATTTAACCATGCAAAAAGTCCTAAAAATATAATCTCAACGGGTTTCTTTCCTTTCAGCAGTGATTTCTAAACTGTGTCTATCCGCTGTATTTACATTTTTTTTCGCATTAATTAATTAAAACAGCATGTCCCGAGATTGGTGCTAATTTTCATGGTAAATATATTCCTGTTAAGTCACTTACGTCACTATCTTCTCTTGTTGATTAATTTTGTGCTAAATTGTTACCAGTTATGCTTGTATTTAGATATTCATTTGTTGCCACGTCTTGTGTTTCTGCTTCACTCTCATCTGCCGTGTGAGTTTCACTCCCGATATCCAAATGTCCATTTATTCCTCTACCCATTGCGGCATCAATATCAACCTCTGTTTCTTGGAAGTGTGTTTCATCATAAATAGCTTCAGGGTTGCTATAGGTTTGCAAGTCTTCGTACTGATTTACTATTTCTATCTCGCCGTTCAAGTGATTCCTAAGATTGATATCAACAACATTATTTCCATCTCATCAAATAAGCTCTTAAGTCACGTTACACGTAAGGATCTGACAAACACCTATAGGAGAACACATTCCCGTGACCTTTCAATCAGTCAATCAAAGCTGACCCTTTACGTTCTTGAAAGTGTATCAGTTTCATAAAGACTTGGGAATTAAATAAAATTTTAGAAACAAAAATAAAATTGCAAGCCATTTTAATTCACCATAGAAAACAAGAGAAATACTTTTTGATGTTGTTTTCGTTTTCATTTTTATCGCTCTCTTTTTTTTATAAATTTATCAACGTTTTTATTGATATAGTATATTAATGATTCTTCAATATTTCTTCTTTATTGCTGACTTTAAATGTAATTTAAAATAATAGGAAACAATTGTGCAAAACTAGTAGTAAAGTAACGCTGTTATCTGAAAGAAATTGAAGCTCCAACATTCTCAGATTCAGTGTATCCTTTTCATTTATTTTATTAACACACTACACTATATTGTTACATAAAACAATATATAACGGAATATAATTTTTGTGTGCACATATTTGCTAGTACGTTTTATGATGACTTCAACTAAATAAAAACAAAAATGTTTTAGAAACTTTTAAACAAAGAAACCTTACAGTGTATGCATAGTATTGTTGCTTTTTTTTTCAATTTATATTCAAACATATAAAGGTTGTAGTGAAGTACATGTATTTGATTTATACAGGTTGAAATTCATGGAAAAAATCATTGCTTTAAAATTATCAAATTTTGACAAAGCAAGGTTTTATCACTTACCTTTCGGTGATTTGATTTCTCATTTTAATTTTATAAAAACATATTGCACAAATGGTTAAAATTAGAGCAGCGACGGCGAGGCCTGATATGAGTTCGACTGTAGGAAAGTGTTTGTCTTCAGCTGAATATAAAAATGAAAAACAATCACAAATATAAATATTTAGTAAAGGCATCGATGTTATCTATTATCACATTTTAGTTTATAACAAAAAAGTGGAACCGTTTCGATTATGAACTGAATATGGTAAATAAGTTTATATCTATCATTATCATTAATCTGTTTCTGCTAAATATCATATTGTATTTAATTTCGTTGAACAAAGTCATTCTGTATTGATTGACAAACAAAATGCATGTATCGTTTAAGAAAATCCAAGTTGTTAAGTTCAATTACTACTTTTGTATTTATTAAAATGCAAAATTGTTTTGAGACCGATAGTACTTGATATTTTGCTTATTTGAACATTGAAAACAGAGAAACGGAAAAATTACCTGGTAATGAAATGTTTATCATTAAGAATGAGCAGACTATATTTCGCCTGTCACTTCCACAAAAGCGCACTTCATAAGATCCATTCAATGCAGTAGTTTCTAATTCGGTGTACTTGAATGTTATCTTTGCAGGGTTATCTGTAATGAAATATTTTCTGTAAGTGGCACCATGGTGCGTTCATAAAGTTTTATAAGATTTATAACGTTTTCTTTGATTCGTGCTTGATTTCCAGTCTCTCATTAGACGACTCTACTTGTTTGCATATAATTTAGGCTTGATCTCATACATAAGTGATCTGGTCGGCTTGAAGTTCTCATTATCAAAATTATCAATACTTGTACGTCCATTATGCTCTGCTTTGGTAACATATGTTAAAACCATGATGTTAGTATAAGTTTAGACAAAGGTTTACTTTGTTTACGAACGGTAAACATAACTCTAACGTTTTCAGCAATATTCCATCAATTATATCGATGTCCATTTTTACTTTAAAACATACATTTGCATTCAATTGTGTTATGTTTAAGTTTAACAACACAATAACATGTATTTAAAGGAGAGTACCGCTTTAAAAATTATTTATATAAACTTTGTTTTGTATTGCATTACAATTGTTTTGGATACAATCTTACTGTTAAAATTCCCATGTGTGTCATATGCAAAAATTGAAGGTTCTTCCGGAGTAACAGTGAAGTTATAGTCTAAATCTTCATTTTCAGCATCAGAGTAATATATTGCAAACACGATGTCAAAATATTCTATTTCGTCAGTGCCGATTGTTTTTGAGGCTGTAAAACAAAGGTAACATACTGTATTTCAAATTAAAGACTTGTTAAAGAAAGTTTAGGATCAGATGTAAAAAGACATTTCGGAAATTTGATCAATGAATAAGTTGGGTATTTTTTAAGAAAAAAGGACATCTTTATTGTTATTGACATCTAACATTTGAATTTATCAAACGTTTAACAAGTAAGTTATTTAACTAATACAACTCCGTTGCTTGTTACTTTGTTTTCTTTTTTCATTTTCAAGGTAAAAAAGTGGTACTTGGTGTATTGGTGAATATCGGTGGCTCATTTGCCGTTATGTTTAAAGTAAACGTCCCCACATCACTTGAACCATATGCGTCACTACAACGAATGGTTATTGAGTAATGACTTGCTGTGGCATAATTCATACAGCCTGAGTCTTTTTGGCAAATAAAGTTATCCTTCAGGTAACCGCAACCTGGCATTTGACAGCTTTTCTTGTAAATGAACCATGCTAAAGAAAGAAAGAATTATATCTGATCAATATTAACGCCTTTCCATACAGTATGTTTTGTATTTTAACATTTAGTGACAAAAACAATAAAATGTACGGCGTTATAGTGTTGGTATGGTTACTGCTATTTCCGGCTATTTTTGTCTGATTCTATTCAATTTTTAGGAATAGTTCCGTGATATGCTAATCTTAGTATGTGCAAAATATAACGTCTTAGAAACAAAAAATATAGGAGATATGACAAAATTTTCAGAACTTCCCGAACAACCCTCGTATATGCCTCTTTAAGCTAATGAATGAATATAGGAAAATGCCATTTATAATTCTTACAGTCTTTCCTATAGCCTTCGTTGTGATACAGTTCCAATAGCGATTCGTCGTTGTTGTCTACAACACTGCATGTAACATTGTCCTGTTCAGGCTTATTTTGGTCTTCTAGAATGATTTTATGCATTTTGAGTCTGGAATCTTGATCCTCATTCACAATAAAAGACGTCGGTAAACTTAAAATTCGGAGAGGCTGTTATAAAACATATAGATAATTTATACATGTTTTAAATAAGATTCAATAACATGTCATATTTACTTTAGCCAATGCTTGTTTCAAATCATAATTATCGAAATCGCTACATACAGAGGCTTTTTGAAACTTTAAAATGTTGCATGAATGTTTGAATGATACCAGAACTTTTATGTAAATTATATTGATTATGTTTATTTTTATCAGAACTATTTTACCGCTTCCATTTTTAATAGTGATGCAAGTAATTTTGTATTTAACGCTTAACACGCCACATTTAATAAATGAACTTGTCCATTTTCAATCTGAAAATCGGTAGAAAATTTTAAAATATGTATTGACCAAGTAGAGGTTGCGCAGGCTTATCATGCTTTGCAATGGTCAAGTGGGTAGATTCAGTCGCCGCCAGCAGGCAAAGGGCTAAAATGTTCCATTTAATTACAAGAATGTTGTCTTAATAGACAAAAAAGGTACAAAGCCTAGATAATGGCCGAGAAAAATCTTTTTGGTGTTTTGACAAATACATAATTATATACTGTAGAGTATTCGTGGAAATCATTGCTGTCACCTTCGAGCAACAACAATAACAACATCGGACACAGTGCATAATTTAATAGTCGGTAATTAAAGTTGATTAAAGAACACACAAAGCGTATTTAAATACACGACTGGTGGAAATGTTTCACAAGTCGAACGGTCAGCGGGTGGGTCTGCGCCAATTAATCTGGCTTCGAATAATAGGTGTGAAATTCTTTCATAATTGTGTAATGGGGACTGAAATTTTACTTTGTAAAATAAAGAGGTATTCGGATAATGCATTTCGAATAATACGTTCGTATTTGAATTGATTTACATATACAGTCCGACCCCGGTTATTCGACAACCCTTTATTCGAATACCCGGCATTATCCAAAGTAGATCGGCGGTCCCGTTTTTATCTCTATATAAAACAATATAAATACGAGCGTATTATTCGAAATGCATTATCCGAATACCTCCTATTTTTCGAAGTAAAATTTCGGTCCCGACTATACAATTATGAAAGAATTTCACACCTATTATTCGAAGCCAGCCTAAGTATTATTCGAAGCCAGACTAATTGGCGCAGATCCACTCGCTGACCAGTCGACTTGTGAAAAATATCCACAGACATGCGTGTAATTAGACAATCATGATAATAACTCTTTGTGTGTTCTTTAATCAACTTTAACCGAAAATGAAAAGCTATGCACCGTGTCCGATTTTGTTGAAGATGTCAGCAATAATTTTTATACAATCCGAATATGTGAATTTGTCAAAACATGCAAAACATTTTTTTCATTAATTGCAACGCTACATGAGAGCCTTAAATTATCCTAATCGAAAACACCAGAGTTTAGCTGTGAATACTGTAGTGACGACACGGCCATTATCAAGGCTTTGCGCGAAACGAAACGATACATAATGGAAATAAAATGCAAGTATTTATGTCTTCAATGTCAATACAATAATTTTTACGCAGTGTTATAGATTATTTTATTAGTAGCAGAAACATTTTTGAAAGAATTTTTAATCTTACTGTTGAAAATAGGTCCGAAAGTGATCATTTACCAGTTTGTTTAGCACTAGATAACGATACATCTGTTAACAAAGTGTCATTAAGCCGTAATATAAGAAATAATTCTAAATCTGAAAATTTTACATTTTGTATTAACAAGGACAATTGTAATGTGTTTGAATCTCTTTTATTAGAAAAGGCTACAGAAGGAATTTTTGATGTAATAGATAGGCAAATTGATGATAACCTTTCCAATATTGATGATATTATTAATAGTTTTGAAAATGCAATTCTATCATGTAGTGACCCTTTCAAAAAATACAAAAGAAAACCTATGAATAATTTCAATAAACAGTGTTGGTACGACAAAGAATGCAAGGTTTTAAAGGTAAACTGTAATAAATGTTTAAGAAAATTCCGTGAAAGTAGGAGCATTTTTGATCTTGACAATTACCTTGAAAGTAAGAAAAATTATAAAAATACATGTAGATTAAAAAAGAAAAGTTATAATGAGGCTTGTTTAAGAAAACTGGAATCAACTGTTCGAGATTCCAAACTATTTTGGAGAAATCTTAACAGAATGACAAATAGTGTAAAGTGTCATCCAGATATTACATCTGATCAATGGTATGAACATTTCAAACAGGTGTTCAATAGTAATACTGAAACTAGTGTTGATGATGATGTAAATGTACCTGATAACCTTATATTAGATGATATTGATGACAGCTTGTTTAATAGTGACATAACTGATGATGAAATTCTTGAGGCTTTGAAAAAATATAAATCCTAAAAAATCTTCTTCAGGTAATTTGGTAGCAGAACATTTTATTTTTGGTATACACATTTTACTACCTTATATTAGGAAGCTATTTAACCGGCTTTACACATCAGGTGAATTTCCTTCAAATTGGTCAGAAGAAGTTATAGTTCCTCTTTAATAAAAAAGGAAAAATTAACAATCCAGATAATTACAGAGGTATTGCTCTTTTAGATATTTTTAGTAAGCTATATATTAGTATATTAACAACACGTGTAACTTTTTACTCTGAGGCTCTACATAAAATTACTGAAGCCCAATCAGGTTTTCGTAGTGGATATTCGACCATTGATAACGGTTTTGTATTATATTCAATAGTGAGTAAATATTTAGGTATGAAAGGTAAAAAGGTTTATGTAGCCTTTATAGATTTCAAGAAGGCATTTGATTCTGTAAATAGACCAAAGCTTTATAATGCATTGTACCAACATGGTTTTAAAGGTAAATTACTTTTTGCTATACAGAGTATATATAAATCAGTAAAAGCATGTGTCAAAAGTAGTAATAATAATTTAACTGATTGCTTTGAATGCCCTCTAGGTTTAAGACAAGGATGTAAGCTCAGTCCAATTTTGTTTTGCTTATTTTATTAATGATTTGGAGTCTTTTTTGAGACAAAATGCTACTCATGGTGTGCAGTTATCACCTGGAGATATTGAAATTTTTCTTTTAATGTTTGCAGATGATGTAGGTTTGATTTCAGATACCATCGTAGGTTTACAAAATCAACTTAACGGTCTTCAAAAATATTGTTTAGAATGGAAACTTAATGTAAATGTTTGAAAAAAACGAAAAATTGTTGTTTTTAAAAACGGAGGTCACCTATCTAAACGAGAAAAATGGTTTTATAATGATAACCTTATTGAAACAGTAAATGCCTTTACCTATGTGGGTTTTAAATTTCACAAGTAAATTATCATTGTATAAAATGTCTGAAAATTTAGCTATAAAAGCAAAAAAAAGTATTAGTTATCCTTTTAAAAAATATGTATAATCTTTTACCATGTCAGGTAAATCTTATTTCAAAATTTTTGACTCAAAAATATGTCCTGTTTTGTTATATGGGTCAGAATTATGGGGACTTGAAGTTAGGGATTGTATAGAACGTGTTCAAATATATGCATGTAAGAGATTTATGAATATTTCTTTAAAGTCGTGTAATGCAGTTGTAATGGGAGATTGTGGAAGATACCCAATGTATATATATGCAACAAAAAGATGTATTAAATTTTGGATTCGGATTTTATATATGGATGATGAGAGATATGTTAAAAAAAAGTTATTTTATGCTTAAACGATTAGATGAACTAGGTTATAAAAATTGGGGTGACAACTCTACGATTAAATCTCTATAAAAATGGTTTTGGCTATATTTTGGGAACAACAAAAGGTTGAAAATGCAAACTTATTCCTAACCCTTTATGTAAATAGATTAAAAGATCAGTACATGCAAAAATTGGAACAGTGAGTGTTTAGAAAACAGAAAGCTAGTATTCTATAGAAAATTTTAAATGTAATATTAATTTTGAAAAATATCTGGACTGTATAGATATATTGAAATTTAGGAGTAGTCTTGCTGCTTTTAGGTCATCTTCTCATCAATTGATGATAGAGAAAGGAAGACATATTGGTATTCCAAGGGAAATCCGTTTTTGTATACACTGTCCATATGAAATTGAATGTGAATTTCATTTTCTGTTAAAATGTCCTTTATATAATAATCTACGTCAACAATTTATACCAAATAAGTATTGGGAACATCCAAATAATCATAAATTTAACTTATTAATGTCATGCAAAAGTGTAAAGACAATACGAAACTTATCAATGTTTTTATATTATGCATTTAAACTGCGAAATGAATCTTTATCTTAAATGTCTTTATGTCAGTTGCTAAATCTTATTACATAATTACATGTATATGTTTTGTGAAAATTGGCTAAAATGCTGCTCTGACAACATGTCATTGTACTTTATACAACTCTATGTAAATCTGTATATTATGCGATGTTATATTATCCTAACTAGCTGTCATGTCATTATGCTATTGTGTTTATATATATATATATATTTCATGTATACATGTGTATGGGCCGGTGGCCTGAATGCAAATTTGAAATAAACTAAACCTAGAATTGTACGCATCTTTTCTTAAATATTTATTTTTCTCAATTGATTACAGGAAGCAAGTGTGTTGTAAACGGTAGTTTTGCGATGATTGGTCAAAGTGGAGTAGTTTTCGTCTATCACAATATTTCGATTTCAATTATTCGAACCCATCGATTATTCGAAGTAAATATTCAGTCCCAGGCACTTTGAATAAACGGGGTTGGACTGTAGATAAAAACAGGACCTCCGACTTACTTAGGATAATGCCGGGTATTCGAATAAAAGGTTGTCGAATAACCAGGGTCCGACTGTATTTATATCCTTGTCACAAAAAAACGTCTATTATTTATTTCCAAAACAAAATAACTACATAATTTCAAATCATAAAACAACTAGAAATTCATGAAAATCCAAGTTAAATAAAGTTGAAATTTAAATAAAGAAAATGAAATTTAGAACTCATAACAAACAGTAAAATTGTTTTTACGCAGTTGAAATGTAAATATTTAAAAGCACAAAAATGCCAGTTAATTCTACTGTCTGACGTAGGATACATTGAACTGTCATTGAGAAGGGGCATTTATTTACGATAACATTGTTTCACCGCTTGAAGATATACAATATTCCAAGCAATAATATTTGCAGATTCCAATGGTATATAACTTTCAAATGTGGCTCGTGTACTTCTCCCTTTATGCTTTCTAAATGATATACAATTAGCGATGACGCCATGTTACCATAAATCTAAAGTCACGTAATCACCAAGTCTGATACATTTCATAAGTATACGTAATACTATGATTTAACGCACCCATCTTATAGAATAATGATATATAATTCACCTTATACAACCTTTCTTCTAAGTAACACTTTATACTAACAAAACATTTAAATAATTACATTTATCATGATGTTATCTATTGCCAGATTGTTTTCGTAGCAGAAAACGTTATTCTGATGGGCTGAATGTAGAACTGTGATAGCGTTATCTTTTCATTCATTTCCCAAAAGCAATGGGGTGCTTATATTTTGCTATATGACCGAGCAGTAAAAATGTTTTAAAAAATATACCCAATTTGTAAAGTACACGTTCATTGTCATTGTACATGATGCGGTGTAGGAGCAGGTATTATCCATATTGCTTACTCTGACAACTATTGTACGAGTGGTATACGGATATTCCGGCCACACTGTTATATTTCTTGAAGTTGATATGATACCTGGAGAGATAAAATATGTGTGTTTACAAAGGTATAAATGTTTGAAATAATTTATCCATCTTAGAAAAGTTTCCAGCCTCAATTCATTGGCAAACGCAAAATATACATGTACTTTATTCTTTAGTATGATGTGGGTGATAAGTTATACATATGCGTCTATTTAAATACATTTAAAGCTGATCATGTCGAAAATCCGATAAAATTCGAGAAGTTATTCTGAGTGTCATTTCTTTTTTTTACACATTTTAAGAAAATGCAAAGAACAGTCTCTGCGTAAGAAGTATGACATGATAGCACATTAAACATATTTCTGAGAATTTCAAAACAAATTCAAACCTGATTTCGTATCAATTGAAACATCAGCTAGTGTTGAGGACACAATGTCGAAAGACAAATTTCGCCAGGATGTGTGCATTGAAGTGAAATTGTCAAATGGGTCGTCATAAGTGACTGTAAAAAGTGTTTCACCTTTAACATGTTGATCACTAAAGTTACCTGTCTGATCATGACAATTTAGTGTCTGGAAACATCCCACTGTTATAAGATCAAAGGCATGCCATTAATGAAAAATATGTTTCGAATAAAACATTAATTTAAAAATTAAACGTATACAATTGAATGTGAAGGATAAAAACAATGGTTACTTATATTCTTAGTCGTTTATGATTAATTTTGCAATCAATTGTCTTGCAGGTGCTGCAACAGGCTTTTAACGAACAAAAATGTTGCTGTTTGCGAGCAACACTCTCAAATATAATGTAAATTCATTGGTTTTTAACTGACGTTTTGCAACTTAAAGTTTTTGTATTCATTGTTTTTGATAGTTACCTCTTTTCAAATAAACAGAAATATATTTAAGTGATACCTTTTATCGTGAAGGAAGAACAAACTATATTACGCCTTTCTGTTCCACAGAAAGTAACAGAAAACGTGGCATTGACAGGATCCGATTGAAAACTGGCAATTGTAACATTTGCTGGTGTATCTATAAAATAAAAGTAAAATATACAGCGCTTTGAATTAAACCATTGTCATAACATACGCTTTAAACATGTGTTTAGTCAAAAGCATAAATAGGAAGATGGCTGGAAAGGTGAATAAACTGGTAAATGCAAACAACCCAACTCCAAATGACTTTACAGTAAAATAAGTACCAATCATGTTTATTATTTGTGTTCACATATCATTTAATCAAAAGGTTACAAATGAATTGTGACTTACTGTTATAGTTTCCACGGCTATCAAAAGCAAACAATGATGGTGTAATTGGTGATATGGTGTAGTTATAGTCCAGTGTTTCACTTTCAGCGTCCGTGTAGTAGATAGAAAATATGTTTTCTAAATGCGCTATCGGTATATTGTCAATGTTTATCGTTATCGTTGCTATAAAACAAAATTTATTTCTTTATATATATCGATATTATAAATCAAACATTTCATTAAATGCCGAATTATCAAAAGATAAGATGGATTAATTTGCATTTTACTATTTGATAGACTGTGTTGAAAGGAATGTTAAAACGTGACTGTATACCATATTATAAGTCACACAAAAATGAATGTATAATAGGTTAAATAACATTGCACGTTAACAAAATGAATTTGAAAAACAATAATGGAAACAAATAAGATTTCTTGACATTTGTGGATGGTTAACGATATAATGATTGTTGAAACATATAAGCCCTATACAATCACATAGCAAATTCTTGTTGCATGACATTGACTGGTTCCATATTCTCCATAAACATATTCCAAACATTCTTTTATACGATACATTTAAGACTAAAAACAATCATCTAGTATGTAAAAAGGTAAAAGCTTCGACAGGATAGGAAACAACTCGTTAACAAATTAATTACAATTCATCATCAAAGATTATTTGACATATTTCACGTTGTCTTGTTCACTTATTGCCTTTTTTACAACTAAGCTAGCAAAAACGAGTAGAATTTATTAATAGCAGAATAATCGTTTTGGTGTAAAATGATAATGGTGTTTTCCAAAACAAATGTATAAAAACTTACTTGGAGTATTTGTGAACACGGGTGGTTGATTCTCAGTTACTTTTAAAGTGAACGTTTCCGTGTCGTCTGAACCATACGCATCGCTGCACTTGATCGTCATTGTATACTCGTTGTCAAGGTCATTGTTCAAACAGGCAAATCCTTCGTCACAGAGAAAGTTAGCATTGATGTATCCGCAACCAGTGTTTTGACATCGTTTCTTATATATGAACCAAGCTAAAACAAATATAGCATTTTTCATGAAGACGTCATTGAATTAGACAGTAAGTTCTGTTAAAAAGATAAATCAGTATTGAATGTTTTCTACATCTTGAAACAAGTTGCAAAGTATGTAAATATAGTCACTTTGGCAAATACTTAGTTAACTTAGTTAACTTATGCGTTTCACAAACATTTCCTTTTAAGAATGAATAAGTAAACTAAGATAAAACTATACTTGGCATTGCATTTTATAACTGCATTCTTAACTGTATGGTCGTAAAAGAACTTACAGTTATAACTGAAGTTGCCGTTATGGGTTAATTCAAGAAGGGTTGGTTCTTCATTGTTGACAACAACACACGTGACGTTGTCATGGTCCGGATTGTTGTAATCAAAGGTGATTATACCGTGAACGAGAGTACGTGCATCAGTATCCTCATGAATATTTGTGCTTGAAGGCAGACTTGCAATTCTGATAGGCTAAAAAAGGTTCAGGAATCATTGGAAATATTTATAACATAACAAATTGTACAAACGTATCTCGATTAAATCAAACCGTAACATGAAAGGTAAAGAGTATTGGGTTAATTAGATAACAGAAATAAATTACAAAATATGTTCGATTAATCTGATATTTGAGCTACTTGTTGAAATTCAACAACACAATGTCGTAAACCAAAAGAATATCAAGTTTCTTTAGACAGATATGTTTACAAGTTTAAACTTAAATTGTATCCATGTTACACTTGATATTATCATTATGATATTTTATAGTGTTTTTGTTTTGTTTGGTTCGGTTTTTTTGTGTGTGTTTTGGCAATGTACTCTGGGACATAGTTATGTGAGATACGGAACAAAAGAGTCCAGTGGGGACCTACATATTTGAAACATGATTAGTTTTAGTTGTCACAATAGTCAGATATCGTACCTCACGAAATATGTATAGGACATATGTGTGCCATTACAGCATCAATATCAAAATCTGGAAACAGAGTGATTCCTCGGAAGCATTAATCACAACAAAATTACAAGAGAATTGCAAACTCGGTTTGATTGAGTCTGTACATGAGGGATAATGAATAAGTGCAACATACCTCACACCCCCTAGCACCGGCTTGAGCGATACTCAATTAACAGTAATCAATACATTCGCATATCAACCCACATCAAAATGTATTGGACGGCTGATTTTAGAGATATCGACATACTTAATAAACACAGTCAAATATTCTTTATTGTTGACAATGACATTACCGATAAGTTATCTGATCCACTGACTAAATATTGGAATAAAATAATGGAATAAGTTGTTTAAGAATTTACAAGATTTGAGCAAAAGACAAACATTAACAAATTTGAAAATTGTAAGCACAGATCAGGATTAAACTTCCTACGTTCTTACCCAGTTGGTGAAGGAGAACCGCATGCTTATTGTGCATGTTGCGGTATAGGAACACGAATGTCCAGGATTACTCACTGTAACTACAATGATATGTGTGGAGTAAGGGTAATTCGGCCATACTGTAACATTTCCCATTGTTGAAAGGACACCTTGAGGTATAAAGAAAGCATGATAATGTTACTAAATATAATATAACAGTTATTCGCTAACTTAGTTTCAGGAAGTCAAATTTAAGAAAGAGACATCAAGAGTTTAGAATTGTATGAATATTCGAAAACCATGTAGCGGTTTACATATCATAGGCAAAAGAATCGTTCGTTTTATTCTGTATTTGAAACCTGCTAATTGAGTAAAGACCCGGTAATTTTTGCATAATTTAACATATTATTGGTAATTGATTTGGTCATCTAACCCTAAAAATAATAATGACTTAAAAAACTTGATGTGTTAACTTTGAAGTGTTGCTTCTATTGAAACATTATTGGACTAATATTTGAAATGACATGAATATTGGGTGTTGCTTAATGACCTCAAATGACTTTATATGGAAGTTTTTGAACTGCAGTTTGATTAATTATCTTGTAAATTTAACATGAAAGACAACTGAATAAAATGAGGTGATGACATTCAACATTGATTATCAAAGATGATTTTATTTCCCGATTTCTGTTTGATTGAAACATCCTCTATCTAAATTGATGTGTACATATAGCAAGTACGAAATAAAATACGATTTCTTTTGGTATATTTTAGTGTTGAGCAAAGAGGAACCAGTATGACGGAAATGTTTATGTTTTAAATTTATTTTGTTTACCCGTAGTTAGGTTTAGTGATGCCAAATTAAGTGTAGACGATGTTATAACAAAGTTAAGATTCTGCCATGTTGAACTGATGAACGAGAAATGAGCCGACGGATTGTCGTATGTCATTGTAAACAAGGTACCGCCGGCTTGGAATTGATCACTAAAGCTGGTGGTATCGCTCTGATCTCGACAATTTGGTGTTTGAAAACAACCGTCTGGAAAGAAAAGTCTAGATGAAATAATTAAACTTAATAATGGAAATAAAAGATTAATTTCCTTTCAAAATTCATGAAAATTGTTTATTATAGCTCAACTCTAAAGTAAGATGGCGCTATATTTACAATGGTGTTATTCAAATAAAACATTATTCTACCTTCTGTTAATACATTAACGCGTTCATGATTATCAGTTAAAATTTGTGAAGTTTTAAAGCAAAATGTGATTATGGTCAGAGAATATTTGCATGATTCTAATTTGTAAATTGTGTTTCCAAAAAAAGCAGGCGAGAATAAAATGAAATAAAATAAGTATTAAAGAAGCGGCTCCTAAGAGGAAATATGGCTATTAGTAGAACTGTTGTTCGTCACAGACAAAATATAATGTAGGGTTTACATATTCTTCTTTGAGATGTTCATTACATATCGCTCATACATGCCTCAAACTGGGAAACTGTACCGAATTCAACGTAGCTTAATATCTTTTCATTTTCGTTACTTATTTTATTCACTTCAAAGTTTCTATTCCTACTGTAAGAGATGGCATTACATACCAAAGTTAATTGTCATATTTTCACACGACTGTTGGCGTCGACTGTGTATACATACTCCAATAGTGTACGTATAATCGTATTCTACATCAGGATTTGTTCTCACATATACTTGACCGTTGCCTGAAATAATTATGTAAATCAGTCAGTAAATTAATATATCATTTATTTCTAGTACTGCAGTTCAATTTTTTGCGATATAATACCACGGGCCGAACTCCGTAAAAATAATGTGATATGAAAGTGATTGTTTACAGTGAAAGACAACTTGTTAGGAAAGTTTATTCCTTCCTAGTGTATATAATATGTAAAATGAATAGGTAAAAAGGAAAGGAAAACAATTCCTTAAGTTTTAAAATCTCCTTTGGTTGACAATTTAATAACTCTTACTGGAATGAAGTCATACACATGCAAACGTTTTAATTTAATGCATTAATGAAATGTTAAAAAGTAGCACCTTTATTGGAACTGAGTAACGTACATGCTGAAAACAAAAAAAAGTAATTTGTTTTTCCCAGCCTGCATATCCGTGAATAGACTAGGCTCTTAACGGTTGTTTCTTCAGATTTTTAAATCACTTGAGCATTGAAAATTGTGCTCAAATTCATGCAACACAAATCCTTTACATAAATGCTGCTAATAAAGCGTAGTCACACATTGCAAATAAACAATTAACATACCTGTATTCAGATCAAACATATTTGATGTCCCTAGCAAGTATGAATTAGCAACAGACGAAGACTTGGTGTACTGTACAACTGCTGGACCACTTGATTTAGCTGCAGTCGCTAAAACAGTTCCAACACTCATGATGTTGTCTGCATTTACTGAACCTAATTGGAAGAATATAATTCATTAAACTAATTACATAAATGCTTATTGTAATATAATTATAAGCAAAATTGGTGCATGAAACGACAAATATACCATAATAGTTTATATAAATATCATAAAAATACACAGATATATGAAAGAAATTATTATTGTGTTGCTCGCTCGCTTTCCTTTCCAGATTGGTAAATAATAATACAATTCAGCAGTAAATATCCTTGGATGAGCGTAATAAAAATATCTGTTTCTATCGTCTTTGCGAACATTCCGATCTTATATTTGTACGGGTCTTACAAATCTCACGCTGTAGATGTAACGAATAGCAAATCGTATGAAAAATTTACAATGCAAAAAAAAAATATTTTGATTGTACCGTATTTTATTCCTCTGAAGCAAGTACGATGCCATCGATGGCATATTTCATAACGTAAGGACCAGTGGCATCATATTTTCATCGCGATCGGCGTAGTTTAACTATTACATTAATTTTCTCAGAGATGTTTAAATTATATGTGTTTATATCATTATGTAATGTAATCATGATAGCATATTTTCATGATGATGCATGGAATAAAATGCATATTCTGACAGATGACGCGGAGTACCCATTCTTTTCCACAAATTAGTGCATTATCATTATGTTTTCTCCATACACGTAGATAGTTTATATCAGAATACTCTGTATTCAACAGATGAATGATAGAAACACTATGTCCCGATACATGCATGGGAAAGAAAAATCAAAACTTTGTCAGTCAAAACAAACCTTCAAACGCAAATACGAAGAAAACGTTATTGCCTTTCTTGAACATGACGACAATGGTCGTTCACAACCAGGCAAAGCAGACAAGAAGAAAATCGGAGAAGAAGTAAAGCAGACGCGAGTTCTCATTGCCTACCTAGAAAATCTTCATTCAAAATATCTATCTGGAAATCCTAATACACAGGTATCATTAACTACATTCTCTTGTGGAGATTATGTAGCCGCAGTGTATAACAAGATATGGTATATTGGAAGCGTAATTGATAAAGACGACAGTGATGGCGAGGTTGAAATTTCATTTATGGAGCCCAAGAAATACTTCTTTCAATGGCCCTCAAGTGATGATAACCTATGGGTTAAGAATACAGATGTTTTCTGAAATGTTGAAAAGCCAAAAGCCACTGGAAAGTCTAAGCGCATGTTCAAAATTTCTAAAAGTGACAAAGTTATGAGTGAATCTTGTTTTCATAGCAAACAGTGTTCGTTTTAAATGAGAAAGTTCATTTTGAAATGCTCGAGACTTCCATGGAAGAAGTTTGATGAATAAATATAGTCTTACATGTTTATGTACATGTAGTTGTATTTTAAACGATGCTTAATCTGTCAAAACAATTTATTGAAGTATGTTTGTTTTGTATTTTTGAGGTGTTAATTTCGTTTAATAACATAATAAACAGCATAATACAAAGATATTTTTATTTTGTATGTGTCAATGCATAGAAATCACCTAAGATGTTTGAAATACATGTATTCGATTCTTAGCTTTGAAATGTCCGAGACATTTTTAACATTGGTACAGTTTTAATAGATTACGACTTTTCGATGAATTGTTACGCTATCTATAGTATTACAGAAAGGAATGGACATGTTCTTACATTAAAATCTTTTTTATTGATGTATACATGTATTATAAAAATAACAAGGATAAAAAAAATGGGAAATTATGTGTTGATACTGTTCATTGCATTGAGTATTCTATAAACAAGCTAATATATATATATATATATATAGCCAAATCGGATATGATTTAAGTAAAGTTCCAATAAATTACATTTCAATTTGTCATTCTTTGTTGTATTTTGCTGGTGTAACTATTTATAATGAAATTCCTTTAAGGCGTGTATTTATGAAAAGTTCGATTGGGTCACATAGCCTTTTAATTAAATATGTTAGACCTAGTCATTGTTAAAATCGTGAATTCACGAAGTTGAAATCGTGAATTCATGAAGTAAACCTCGTGAAAACTTTAAGTTGAAATGTCATCACCGGTCTTTCGTAATTTCCCTATCTACTGAAAGCATGAAAAAGAATTGTAGTGTGTTATTTACTGTTTTGTTTAATTTTTTTTATTTTCTACCGATGCCATTTTGCAATATACAACACGTTGATGTTGTATCAAACAAAGTTTACACAACATCTACATATTATAAACTTACTGATAAGCAATTAAAGAGGTTTTCGCAATTTCGCAAATGTAATGTAAATTGCAAACCTACTTTTCTTTTTTTTCCCTCGATTCTTATAGTCGATAAATCGGTATTCCCTTTGAATAGAGCTTTTTTATTATTCATTAAAAAACCTCTGCTGTTGCCCTATTTGAATCATTTAATGGTTTTTAATTGCATCTTTCTAATTATACTTGTTATACTATATTTGTAATGCATAAAACGTTTAACATTTGTATATAATATTCGGGTCAATATTAACAACTTCAAATTAATAAGTAGAAATAAAATAAAGAGAAACATATCAAAGAGTGTGATAGTATTCAAAGGACAGTCATTGTTTTCTATCATACCTGGAAGGCTAATTGTCAATGTCGGTGTTTCTGCTGCAGCACTAACGGTAAGAGTAGATGTTCCAGAGTCATTGTTATCATATGAGGTTGTGTAACACTGTATAGTAATACTGTAAATGGTTGCAGTCATACACCCGTTGCTGGTAGAACACGCTGTACATGATGGACAACTACCACAGCTTGTTGCCGAACATGCTGATTTGTACACTGTGTGCCCTTTTAACAAATTATTAAAAAATAGGATACTAGTAATAAAGTATGTATGTATGTATGTATGTATGTATGTATGTAAAATATGTTTTTCTCTTTTAGCTCAGATAAAATATCAAATAAACACGCTGTGTTAACTAGCGTTCAAATGATTACAACATTGGCAAATGCATTTTTCCCACGACTCGCAAATGCATTTGTACATAATATTAATAAACAAGAATTGCTTGTCCTCCATCTGGGGCGTCCGCGACCGAGTGGTTGACTTCGTTGACTTCAAATCACTTGCCCCTCACCGCTGTGGCTTTGAATCCCGACAGGACTTTGAATTCTCTCATATGGGAAAGCTATCCAGCTAGCTTACAGAACCTCGGTGGTTCTATTGTAAATTGATGAAGTTGAAATCGTGAATTCGTGTAATTGATATGTGAATTCAAGTTGAAATCGTGAATTCATGATGTAGAACTCGTGAATGCCTAACAAATTTGTGCTGATGTTTCTACTAAACGCAGTAGTATTACTGTCTCCCAAAATGTTTTTTAATTTATTATTATTGAATCCATCAAAATTTTATCTTTAAATTAGGTCAATACTAAACGTTTTCGTGTTTGATTTTTAAGATATGTACATAATATGGTATATTAAATATGTATTGTATATCTGTTATTAAACTGCTAAGCTGTAAACAAATAAACTGTTTACCTGACAGGTAGAGAAGTCCTGTTGCTGTATTAGAAGAAACTGTACATGTCTCACATGCTACAGTATGAGAATCTGTTCCAGTCTTAAATCCAAGAATATATGTATTAGAAGAGGGGTAACACGTGGCAGAAATACTCCACAAATACATTGAACCGTCGTCATTTTCATTTAGGTACTGTGTTCCTGGATTGTTAAATGATACCAACTCTGTAAAAGACAATTCTATTATTATTTTATGATTTTCATCACAATATATATGTTATGTCTATATAATGAACATACAGATATTTTACAGTGGTATAATAGCATTGCATTAGTACATTTAAATTGTTATATATCATTGTTTTCGTTAATAGATTACATAGTATGGATGTGTATATACAAAATGACCATACTCATGCTGAGCGTTTCGTAAGCAAATCAGTATGAAAAAATAACCTCTTCTTCAGCTATTTTGACAATTTTTTTGGCAACAGACTAAACAGTCTTACAAGTTATAATGCTGAAAAGGCATCGTATTAATTAGTCATTTTTTTATTTAAAACAAGAAGAACATCCTGATATTAAAGCAAGCTAAATGGCAAGAAAAAAGGACATACCTGTATATTGAAAAAATAATAAATTTATTAACAGTACAATCAACATTTTCCTTTACAGTGTTTAAACGAAAAATGAAAAAAAAAACAGGTATACTAAACGAAACTAAGGTAAGTTCCTCTTTGAGATTCATCTATCATGAAATCTATTTTGGGGAACGGCATGACTAAGTTCGCTTTTTAACTATTTTTTTTTCGACAGCTTTATCTACTAAGTATAGTATTTCTATTCTATTGTATTAACTGAAACAACTGACATTGTGTGACTATTGAAATTATAGAAACTGCGCAAATCCGTTGAAGTGTCCTGGTTTACTTTAGAGTGGGTGTATAAAACAAGGTATGTCGTGTTTGAATGTTCATTCAGTACAAATACTTTAGCTGTTCCTATTTTTAGAAAATACACTATCTATACTCAGTTCTTATAATATTACGGATTCTATGATATCACAGTATTTACATGGTCTGCGCCTGTAAGGAAAACACTGGATTATATGTTTAATTTTCTAAACTGTCACACTAAATTGCATAACATCTGCCAATAAATTTAATTTTGTGAATAATGACTATATTCGTGGTAAGAAAACTATTTTAAAAAATCTTCATATTTGACTACAATTCACCCTTATTGTTTTTACACAGTCAATTAAAATATGTTATAATCCCATATACTTACATATTGTCTGTTCCTATAGTTTGAATGTGATAGCATGTTAGCTGTTAGAAGTTTTTCACTACTTAATTTGAAGATTTTGATCCATTTATACTTCAACTGTAGCATTTTTGGGGATGAAAATAATACCGTAGTAATCTCCTCTGAAATCACCCAAAATGGTAGACAATGTAAATAGTTTAGAAAATAACATTTAAATTGGATCTTTTGAAAGAAATTTTTGACAAACAGTTTTAGACCACTTATTAGGTAGAGGAAAATTTCAGTCATCTTTGATTTTTGAATTTTAATATTTCCGATAAACGTTAAGTATCGTGATATCATAGTACCCCGGGTTATCTGTTCATTAACTTAATTTGCACTCCTCGTGTTGCATTGGTCTGATCATATATTCTATAACTGTGTTGCTTTGCTATAAAACTATCTTGCTACCTTAATTTGAAGAATTAGGGAGTAATAGCTAGTCTTCTCACATTTATTTTAATGAATGATCATATTCCAGGTGAAGTCTAGTATAATTTGAACTTGATTATTTATTATCTCTCTTTTTTTTTACAATCATTATTATTATTATTATTATAAAAAATTGATTATTATTATTATTATTGTTGTTGTTGTTGTTGTTGTTATTTTTATTATTTGTAGGGTTATATAAAACCAGTAGATGTCATATGGCAAATGAAACTACATAAGGATTTATATAGCAGCATGAATCAGAAATGAAAAGTTATGAAAGGATACTTCAGTTAAAATGGACATATTCAAAAACATACAAACCCACTTACCTGGACAAAGTTCGGACGGACGTTATAATGAATGTGTATGACTCGGGTGCTTTTTTGTCAATTTTGCAACCATTTTGCTCACTTGAAAGGTTGCAACCAATTCACGCTCGCGTCCTGTTCCTTATATCCGTTTTCAGGAGATGCAGTCTTAATATTTACCATTTTTTTCCTTCTATTTACATCTATACTCACAAAAGAGTATGTTGAGCTCCGTAAGGCTGCTGTAAAACATTGTCCTATATAATTTAATAGTATACGGGATTTTACTTTTAAAAAGTCTAGGTCTCCAGCAGGGGTTAAACTAAACGAAAAAAGCTGATAAAATAACTTTGTCACGTGGGAGGAAGCCAAAAGTTAACCTTGTTCCAGTACTACCAGTGATCACCCAATCAGACAGATTAAGTTTACATTGTTAAGTTTTTGATGTTATGTTATTATCGGCGATAAATATTAAAGTGCTGTTAAATATGTAATCTGAAAAGCTTTCTTGTGTAGATTCAAACAGAAAATGACACATTATAGTACACATGTAGTCAGCAGCTTTCTTTTTAAAATTATGACAACGTACAGGTTGTATGTGCTTCCTTGTGTGGAATATGGGTGAGGTTTGGCGCGCCTATAAACCGGTTTAAACTCACCAGTGGTGTAACTACCACTGACCATTCCAAGGCGGTACCCCACTGTGTTCCTTCATATGTCTGTATGTTTACTTTTTGTGATGTCTACCTTATTTAATTGTCTTTAACGACCCCCTTCTCCCATTTTTTGACACCCCACTCTTATAGCCCGTGTCTCTTTAATTCCCATATGGACCAAAGAGATGCATAAATTATTTCAGGTGAGTAATAAATAAGTCATGTTGTTATTGATGTATAATCAAGAAAGGAAATAATAGTAAGAAAAAACTACTGAAGCTAGGTGACATGTCATGAAATATTGCGACATAAAAGAAAAGGATTTATGCTTCACGAATTCAATATTTCAACTTCATGAATTGAATTAAACTTCATGACTTCATGCTTTGAATTTCACAAATTCAATATTTCATCTTCACGAAGTTGAAATCTTCAATTCACAAAGTTGAAATCGTGAATTCACGAAGTTGAAAGCGTGAATTTGAAATCTTTATTAGGTGAAATTGAAATCGTGATTTCTTGAAGTTGAAATCTTGAAATCCAGAAGTTGAATTAGTGAATTCTGTATGTTAAATCGTGAATTCACGAAGTTGAAATTGTGAATTTGAGAAGATGATCCTGAGAATTCAAAAAGTTGTAATGTCACCACTGGTCCTTCGAAGGTAAGTCACATTTTCGCATTTTCTTGATCTTTCATAATTTTAGCACATGTACTATTCAAGTTTTTTATGACCTCTACCCACACACGTTCTCATGCTTTGATACATGTCCGCTTATCGTTTTTCAAGTTTAAACAGCATTTTTTAACTGTTGTGTGGCAAGGATATCTTCCTGTTAATTTTAAATTTGGTCTACAAGGGATGATTTCTAAAAACCGGTTTGATTATAAATGGCTTTTCTTTTCAAAGTAATAATAATAATCAATATATATATATCAAATTATACCATTTTCAAATTCCATTTCTACCAGATTCAGTATCGGTACCCTATTTAAGAAATCTATTAAAACGTGATCCCCTTAAATTTTGCACATGCATAGATCACTCTCTCCTGAAAACAAATCGGCGACGGACACCAAACCATTGAATGTTCATTCTACTGGCAAAAGTAGATATGTGGTGTGATAAGCAAGTATGCCACGAAAAACTAGAAAGTTTTTACTATGTCTTTCATAGGAATTGGTTCATTTTTCAATTACCACAACTCTACAATAAGCTACACAATACTGCGATATTTGCCATGCCCACCACTCAGCTGAAATGAACAAGTGATTTGATTAGGTACACACCATACCTATTATATGTTTCCAGTTTTATATAATCTTCAGAGAAATGGAATAACTAGACTCGCCACGGCGAGTCTGTATAACGTTAGGCTTTTACTAAGAAAGCAATAGAAACAACCTAAAACTCACTGAGCTGGAGTCAATAATTTATTTGGCCAACTTATATTGGGAAGCTTGCAAATTTAAGAATCTCAATCTTGATTTATATAAAAACAATATTAAAAAAGGAAATACAAGACAGGGGATTAAGAGGCATCAAGGAAATAGGACTTAGTACACAGAAAAAAAGAAGTATCTTTATAAAAGATACTCGGCCGAACTAAAACTGGTTTACTTGCATATCGTATATTAGGAAACATGGAAAAAGAATCATAGGAATTATGATGTTGAGCCTAGTACTAATTTCTACGTTTATTTTTTGAAATATTAAAATCATATGTATATGTTGGCAAATACAAAGTATGTTAATAGAAACAAAATCTTCAGTCTGAAGTCAATCCTTTAAAAGTAAAGAAGAAGTAAATAAGAACTACAAACCAAATGATTTATTCAGTACTTATTTTGTTTTGTCTAATTTTTACCGTCATGTGATTCTTTTATTTCAATTATTGTGAATGTCGTTTCAGCTCAAAGAAAAACACTTAAGTTATTGAAGTTTGATCCAATCGAAATTTTAATTGAAAGTTTATAATTGACAACGGTTTTTGATACGAAATTCACGAATCATCAAATTTTCAACACCTTTGGAAATAACGAAAGAAACCTTAAATCCGAAAGAGAGCCTTCTTATCTAAAATACTTTGGGAAACGTTTATTATAAACAAACAATTCAATCGTTAGCGGTTAAATAAATACTTCATAAATATGTTAAATACATGAAAATTATAAACTTTGTATATAACTGGCAATACCAGATAAATTCGTTTTCTTGTGTGCTTTTCGCTATTTTCAAGCGCATGAGTAAACGGGAAAGTGGATGAAGTTGAAAGTGGTGATTTTCACTTATGTGTGACAAAATATATAACTCGATCGTGAAATGAGCTTCAAATAATCTGTACGATACATGGAAATATTGAACTAATAATGTGTACGAGAAGGCATGGTTTTAACAGTACTTAAGTTTCTGAAATTTAAAGATGTATTTAGATCATCCTTGAGTAAGATATTCTAATCCCAGACATTTATTGAAACCAATGAATTTTTTTTATTGAATATGTCTAATTTGAATAAAAGAATTAATAAACTATGTATGGGAAGCTGTGTTCCCTATTACGGGGCAAGTAAAGTTGGTCATTTCTTAAAAAAACTGCCATTTTGTTAATGACACTATATAATAATATTGTGACCACTTATAGTGTATCGAACATGACATATCTACTTTGTATCAAGCCAAAACGTGTTTATTTTAAATATACAAAGAGACTTTGTAGCAATTATAAAAAAAATTGAGCATAGTATAATATGTTTAAAATTGATAGTAAAAGAACTTATGAATGTAGACTTTCGTTTCCACACTCCTTAAGATCAATCAAAAATAAGAGGCGTGTATCTTTTATGTTACAAAATGAGTCGGTTAGAGTGACCTCTCCTAACAACACTGCAAATGGCGTAAGGGTTCAAAAGGAAGGTGACTGTTGCGTAAGGGTTTAAAAGAGAGGTTACTGTTGCGCTCAAAATAAAGTCAGTTACAGTGACTTCCAATGATATTATTGCAAATGGGTAAGGGTTCCACAGGGAGGTGACTGTTGCGCTACAAATCGAGTCGGTTAGAGTGACTTCCCCTGATAACATTGCAAATGGCGTAAGGGTTCAAAAGAGATGTGACTGTTGCGCTAAAAAAGAGTCGGTTAGAGTGACCTACCTATATACATTGCAAATGGCGTAAGGGTTCAAAAGGGAGGTCACTGTTGTGTTCTTAAAAAATAGTCGGTTAGAATGACCTCCCTTGAAAAAATTGCAAATGGCATTAGGGTTCAAAAGGATGTAACTGTTGCACTCCAAAACGGACCTTCCATCATAAAATTGCAAATGGCGTAAGGGTTCAAAGGGTGGTAACTGTTGCGCTCAAAAAGAATTGATTAGATTGATCTCCCCTGATAAAATTGCAAATGGCGTAACGGTCGAAGGGAGGTAACTGTTAAGCTCCAAAAAGACTTGATTAGAGTGACTTCCCCTGATAAAATTGCAAATGGCGTAAAGGTTCAAAGAGAGGTAACTTTTGCGCTCAAAAAAGAGTCAGTTAGAATGACCTCCCCTGAAAACATTACAAATGGCATAAGGGTTCAAAGGGAGGTAACTGTTGTGCACAAAAAGTTGTTAAGAGTGACTTCCCCTGAAATTGCAAATGGCGTAAAAATTCAAAAGGAAGGTTATTGTTGCGCTAAAAAAGAGTCGGTTAGAGTGACCTCCTCTGAAAACATTGCAAATGGTGTAAGTGTTCAAAGGGAGGTAACTGTTGCGCTTAAACAGAGTTGGTTAGAGTGACCTCCCCTGAAAACATTGCAAATGGCATAAGGGTTCGAAAGGGAGGTAATTGTCGGGCACAAAAGAGTTGGTTAGAATAACCTCCCCTGAAAACATTGCAAATGGCGTTAGGGTTCAAAGAGAGGTAACTCTTGCACTAAAAAAAGAATTGATTAAAGTGACCTCCCCTGATAACATTGTAAATGGCGTTAGGGTTCAAAAGGGAGGTTACTGTTGTGCACAAAAAAGTGTCGGTTAACTTGAACTCCCCTGAAAACATTGCAAATGGCGTACAGGTTCAAAATAGAGTTGGTGAGAATGACCTCCCCTGAAAATATTACAAATGGTGTAAGGGTTCAAGGGGAGGTAAATATTTCCTTCAAAAAAAGAGTTGATTAGAGTGACCTCCCCTGATAACATTGCAAGTGGCGTTAGGTATCCACAGAACTTTGCATGATTGCATGTAAGAAGTTTAAAAAACTTTCTTATTCTGTAGTCAGTCTTTAGAAGCTCCTCCTAAATAAGATTTTATTTCTCAACTGCTAATAAGATTTTTCTCCTATTTATGATTTTAAAATCTGGACCTAAACGCCTTTGTTAACGTTGTCATTAAATATTTTCGACCATGCGACTACATACATGCATCGAGGACATGTTTGAAGAAAATTGACCGTGCGACCACATACACGCATCACAGGGTTCCCCTTCTCTTACGAGAAAGGAACAAAGATTTTATTAAAGGGCAGACTTAAAAAATGCCTTTGTCTTATGTTATTGATAAGGAGGCTAATTTTCACAGACATATCTTGATTTGGTTTATATACAACATTAGTTGCGCAAACCAAGCGGGTTATCAGTTTACGTCTTTTTATGTCCGCTATGAAATTTTAAAAAGATCATATATAACTTATTGGAAAATTTTGAGTTTAAACTTTTTTTTTTTACTTATCATTTTATGTATATAACAGAATTATTTTAATTTTGCAAAGCATGAACGTTTCAAAAACGTTTTATATGCGTTAAATATTGGAGATCTATTTCACACGTTGTTTTCATATATTAACCTAAGGGCTTTTTTGCCGAAGTACTGTCCAAGGACGATAACTTGAGCCTATGTTTACATAAAAATTAATCACAATAGCCTAATAAATGAAACACAAAGTAAAACTTCATATTTTCATGTGCCTTGATAGCGCAGTAGGTCAGTGTTGTTCCGTACATTTAGATGTTCATATCATAGTTAGGTACCATTACATTTGAGTGTTTTAAGTATCTTTTCTTCTTTGACCAGTTTTGTTTCAAATACTTACAAATGCATGAGATAGAATATTTGTTGTACACAGGTTGACTAGGGCGTTGTGATTTTGGGAGAAAGTATTAGGGATGGTTATATGTTTGTGTCGAGATCAGAAAGATATTTACAGTAATGAAGTAGAGTTATCATATTAAGATTAGCAGTATATAGTACAAGAATATATAAATATAGTGTATTGCATTTAGTCTGATGATAAATCTCCATATTGATGAATCAGTAACAGCTGTAGTTTAAGAATTCTGATTAAACTAGTTAAGTTTTCTGGAAAATATCTGTTGTAAAGGATAAAAACTATTTTATAAGGATCAAGATTGGCACACTTGTTAGTTATCGGGATAGTTGTTCGGGTTACACTATTACATTAAGAAGTTGTTATATCACAACACAGATGAATGTAGAAATTAGAGACGAAAGCTAGTAAGATCAGTAGAAGTCAAATTATGAGATTCACTGCATTCAAATAGAAAAATTTCTTTCATTTAAAAGATTAAAAAATGAAATAACATTCTCAGTTAATATTAAAATGTAAATGATGCAAAAGGGTAGCGGACGATATATGATAAAAGAACCAAGTGAAGAACAAGGGAGAAAGAACACCAACAACAATCAAACGAAAAAATATAAAAGTAAGACCTTTTTTAACATGGAGGAAGCGAGTGATATTATAAGTGCTATTATTCATTATGAGGAAATGATGTGAGTGGGAATTACCAAGTGGTATATACTATAATTCAAAGAATTTGGTCTGCTATCGCGCTCCATCTGGACACAAAAAATGTCTGAATTGGGAGATTAACGCTTTCGTCCGTGTGCAATTTGAATTGTACTGATAGTTATATATTATGACAATGGTGGCATGTTATATAACCATTATTCTAACTACATTGATCATCATTATTTGGTTAACTTAAAAAGATGACACCGAATAGAAGATAATTGTTGGTTGAGTTTTTGCATGATCAAAGAAATATATAATTGAATAGCTCTGCCTCTTTGTGGAAAAGGTATCTCGATAAGAATATCACGTTAAAGACTTCATCAAACTTATAATTATCTGATAGAAATCCAATAGACAATAGTGGGACATACGACGTATTTTTTATGATGTATTATCGCTTATGTATTCTGAGAGATCGATACAAGAGAGAAAAATGTTCTCGGTCATAGGCTGATTTGTTGAACTAAACACAACACTAGATTTGGACAGCACATTTGTTGCGATTTATACATAACACACGATCCAGAGAAAATCGTACATTGCTTTCCACTTACGAGGTAAGACTAAGGAACAAATATTTATTTTATATTATCTTAATCATAACCACTTTGGTCAGGAAATAATAAGTGTTAAGTCGGGAACCAGAAAGCTTAGGCGCATTATGATGAGAATGAATAGACACCTTTATTCAACAGGCATTGTGATCGTAAGGGTGCGTAAATTATTATAAACAGAATCTACTTTCATCGAGAGGAATTCCTATAGGACTACCTATTATTGTGATTAAATCACTTAAATTAAGAGATGCATACACGTAAATCAAGAGACCTTTCTTTTCCTTTCTTTTTAGCTCACCAGTATGTCCAGAAGGTCTCGCGGTAGAAGCTAGTTTATTAATAAAGGTGGGATGACTCCGACAGCGTCCATCGTCCGTCCGCAAACAGTTTACCCCGTCACGATCATGCGAATCAGACAATTACGTCTTCATTACTCCTGAACTACAAACATAATTGGTTGCCACAGCTCTATTTAATGGGGTCTAGCAGAGCTAAAACATTTAGAAAATCACGCCTCTATAAAGCCTATGCTACACAGAATATCATACGATGGATGGATGATTATCAAAACTATCTGTGGTCACTGTAGCAGTTTTTGACCAGTGTAGTGTCTCTGTTTTATCAAGATTTGCTTCACGTAACTTACTTTGATAGCACTCTTATAAGAGAATAGATTTGAGATTATTTAGTTTTTTATAGATTTTTACTAGCAGAACTCAATAGGTAACTAGGAATGATCACCATGTTTTATATGATGCTAGTGATTAGTTGGGCTCACTTCTTTTATAAGTTATGCTTCTCAATATATATTTGAATTGGCCCTTATAGAAGGGCGTATAATAAATAATAGATACTGACAATTTAAACGTCTAAGACGATAATAGATGGATCATGTATTATCGGTTAAAGCTTTGACTGTAGCATTTTGGGTTACCATGACGTCGGCCTTCTATTTTAATTCTTGCTCTATAATTTGGTATTCAGCCATTTGCGGGGGCCACGCTTACATAACTATACAAAGTACGACAAATACGTTTAAACCGCTTCTCTGATACACAAACTAAGTAATGGATGTTCACGGTCGAGAGAGAGAAACTATTTGTCAGTTTAGCTTCTTTTTGGGTGAGCTCTTTTATATCAAGTTGCTTTTATGATAAATTTGATCGAAATGAATCAACAAAGGCCAATTACTAAAAACAAACAGTGGGAGATAGTTCCTTGCTGGTACGGCTCACTTTTTAATCAGAGTAGATTTCACTATATTCCTATATTTTGAAGATGCTCAAAGATAATAGTTTATCTTGTTATATTTGAGAGTAAGTTGAATTGGGATTTGTTTAAGCAAATGAAGAGTTAGAGTGTACAAGCAAATAAGAGCAAGAAAATAGATTAGGAGAGTGCATTAACGTTTCTTCTTTAGCTGAGAATCTATCATCATCTATGTAAAGGCATCCCAGTCAGATACTTTTTTAGCCATAAATGAGAAAGTAGCCCTCAGATAAAAATGAAAGTATGAAAAATTATAAGTGAAGTGCGGGATTATAATCTTAAAAGAGGAGAGAAATGGATGCATGCGATAACGTATGACCCGGTCAAATGTTTTTCGTGCGGCGACTTGCCCAATTACTTCATCTAATTGGGGGAATCAAATTGCCTATCGGTTTTGGTCGATATAGAGAAAAATGGTCTGAAAAAGAACAGTTAAATGTCTGCAACACAGAATTTATTTTACCATTCTACCTCTCTGCGAGAGCAGTTATATTGGACATATCATATTAATATTACATTCAGTTTGTTGAAAAACTTTCTTTCATATTACCTTTCCTATTGCTCAAACTCTTTCTGTGGTAAGAATGAGCTGATCGCAATCTGACATAACTTGGATCTACCCAGTATTGGGCTATTAATCGCATGTGTTTTTCAATGATTCTTCAAATTATACACATATGAAAGTCTCCACTTAAACTTAACTGTTAATCACACTCCATTTAAGAGGTTAATGAGATACCATACTTGTTTGGAAAATGTATCTTTGCCATAATCATTGAGTTGGTCTAAATCGATATGATAACTATATCCATAAGTGAGTATCACTGTGAGTGAAAATATATATTTCAATAGCGCTTATACTTGTGCCAAGGTGTTCGACGTCATGTTTTAATAGATATAATTGCAGGGTAATAGATGCATAACTTAAGTGAAGAAGTACTAGTTCCCTAGTGACTCAGAAGAGTTAGTACAAATATAACGAGAGAGAAATTATGTTAGAGAGACCGAGTTAGGCAGAGACTAAGACCCAAATGTATTCTGTTCAATGAGGCTTTCTTAGTAGACCTTTGTAGGAACCTCTTGGCAAGCAAACTCTCAATGTGGGTTTGATTGTAAAGCACGATGTGCTTTTAATTAGAGAGTTTAGAGACTCATTGTGTATATATTGACTACCAGTCTTAATGTATAGTACCTTCAGATGTTGCACGTTATGCCTATAAAAATGCTTAGATGTTAATTTTATTATTTGCAATGTATGTGATAGTACCCGATGCATTTCCTGTTTTATATACATGTCCATTATTATTGTTTTAACCAGGTTATAGTACTAATCTACATCGATTATATCACTAATAATCCAATTTTATCTAGAGTTAGTTCATGTATTTTACACCTTGTGTAATAAACTATGTAGAGTCGATTTTTTATCACTTATATGATTTGTATTTCTAACAATCTTACATGTGTATTATAGATGCTGCTTAACATTATTTTTTATGAGGGAGCATGTGTTCTTTTAACGGACGAATATAATACATACTACGTATATCTAACGGCAAAAGTGACTGTGTGCCTAGGTAATTACATTATGAGAGTATCATAATTAAAACCAGCACTCGGGTGTTAGGAGCGAGGAACTTAATTATGTTTAATACACTTCTCTGGACTCGCGCTCTCTCTCACACTCTCACACTCGTGCTTAATGCTTATATTTTTAGTTGCTTTAATATCTTAATTCCATGTACTTTTAATGTGTTTATGCTTATATTTTAGCTGCTTTACTTCTTTTAATACATATGCTATTGTTTGTCGGAAAATATCTCATGAGTTTAAATGTACCCGACGTAAAATAAAGTTCTTGTATCTTGTATCAATAAGATCTATCATCCTATGAAGTTTCAGTCCATAGCTTTTATACTTTAGGGGAAATAGTCAGGAAAAAAATTAAGTATGAAAATTAACAAAGGGCAATAACTCAAAAGTAAAGAAGTGCAAGGTAACAATTCTTGTGCACTGCACCTCGGGTAATTATAAGAATCATGCATACCGAGTTTGGGGTCAATCCGACTTGTAGTGACTGACTTATGCCCCGGACAGGCTTAAGGGGGCGCCGAGAACGACGCCGACACCGCCGACGAAAGTAACACATATATGCCGCCTTTTTCAAATTGGGGACGAGTTAACCACTTGTCGAGTTGACCAAAAATGTGACGAGTTGTCCTAGGGACGAGTTGACTCGAAATCAGTTTAATTTACTCTACTTAACTATTGAGAAACTTTTTGTAAAAAAAATGAATAAAGGAACAAGTAGTAATTTAATAGATATAAAAATGGGACCAAATGACAAGAGATCAGAATAACTTGGACCGGATTGACCAATTGGGACCGGAATAACTTGAGACCGGATTGACTTGAGACCGAACTGATTTGCACCGTCATGGGGCCATATGTGGCTACCTAAAAAGTCCATATTCAGGCTATATCCAAAGTCATTTCTTTTGGTATTTTCTGATCGCAAGATCAGTAAATACATAGCTAACATCCACGGTCTAACACAAAATTTCCTCACAGACCTAACAACGCAAAGTAGTTCTCACTCAAAACTGCTTAAAAACCAGCAATTTAAAAGAAAGAATAATTTTTAATGTAGGCATTAAACGAATACAGTGCATTTAAAGTTTACATTAGTCAATAAAAATATGAGGTTACAATCACAAATTTCGCGGATGAATATCTTTTTTACCCAATGAAAAATGTTCGACTATTTCCGTAAAGCTTAATCAATGAAAATGCTATTTTTAGCTATGTCGATTACCGAATACTCCAGAGCGTAGTACACAAATAAATCTGACTGTCGAGTAATGGAATATATACATGTCGGACTGTTTTGGCGAGAAGATTTTCGCTAAATTTTTTTCATCAGTGTTTAACAACAGGTTTATCGTGAACAAAATACCTCGAAATTAATAAGGATTACAAATACGAAATGAAAATTCTCAATTTTAGAATTACAATATATTTGTTTTTATTCACGCTACATACGTATTACTTCACTGTGGTGCAGAGGTAGCGCGCTCGTTTAGGGTGTGAGAGGCCTAAGGTTAAAATCCTTGTCGAGGCAACATTTTTTTAAGTGTCTTTTTAAAGGAAGTAGCCACGATATGCAAGGATAAAGTGTGGCTGTAATAAAAAATGAAAAATGAGTTTTGATGAAACTCTAGATATGCAAAATTCCATATGTATCAATCACAAACTGTTAAACGCAGTCGCTGCGTAAGATGAATAATAGTATATAACTAGAAATGTGTCATCATGCCACGGATGCCCCCGCATGCAGCCAAAATTTCAGATGTTATAATATTTAGTTCCAAATTTGTTTGTACAAATTATTTTTTTCATTTTAAGTTCAAAGCCCTTAAAACTTTTCAATGTTAACACAAACCATTTTCATACAATGTTCAAGGCACTGAAATTATTCAGTCTTAACCTTTTGAAAATAGCATATTTCATAATGGCTACATACATTTCCACAAAAGTGCTGAAACTGAAAGTTCAAAATTTTTCCAACATTCAAGAAAGATAAGTTTGTCCAAAATCATTGAACCACGACCAAATTCAAACTTAAACTGCTTATTCCTAAGATGTATCTATATTATTATCAAAGTGAAAGGGACATAACTCTGCCAAAAAAATCATCAAACCATGACAAAATTCCAACTTGACCTGCCCATTCCTTTGACATATCCATATGTCAAATTTGAGTTGAATATGTAACACTGTTGGGTAGATGATGAACAGAAACTGTAAATTTCATATTATTTTCAAAGTGAAAGGGGCATTACTCTACCAAAAATCATTGAACCATGACCAAATTCAAACTTGGCCTGGGCATTCCAAAAACATATCCGTATGACAAATTTGAGTTGAATGTGTTGTACCGTTGGGGAGATAATAAACAGAAACTGAAAATTTCATATTATTTTCAAAGTGAAAGGGGCATAACTCTGCCAAAAATCATTGAACCATAACCAAATTTGAACTTGACCTGCGCATTCCTTTGACGTATCCATATGTCAAGTTTGAGTTGAATGTGTTGTACCGTTGGGGAGATAATGAACGGAAACTGAAAATTTCATATTATTTTCAAAGTGAAAGGGGCATAACTCTGCCAAAAATCATCGAACCATGACCAAATTCAAACTTGACCTGTATTTTCTCACGACATATCCAGATGTCAAATTTGAGTTGAATGTGTTGTACAGTTGGGGAGATAATGAACGGAAACTGAAAATTTCATATTATTTTCAAAGTGAAAGGGGCATTACTCTGCCAAAAATCATCGAACCATGACCAAATTCGAACTTGACCTGTATTTTCTCACGACATATCCATATGTCAAATTTGAGTTGAATGTGTTGTACAGTTGGGGAGATAATGAACGGAAACTGAAAATTTCATATTATTTTAAAGTAAAACGGGCATAGCTCTGCCAAAAATCATCGAACCATGACCAAATTCGAACTTGACCTGTATTTTCTCATGACATATCGATATGTCAAGTTTGAGTTGAATGTGTTGTACCGTTGGGGAGATAATAAACAGAAACTGAAAATTTCATATTATTTTAAAGTAAAAGGGGAATAACTCTGCCAAAGATCATCGAACCATGACCAAATTCGAACTTGACCTGTATTTTCTCATTACATATCCATATGTCAAATTTGAGTTGAATGTGTGCAACCGTTACTAAGATAATGAACGGAAACTGATGATGACGGAATGACAGAAGGACGGAAGGACGGAAGGACGGAAGGACGGAACAGGGTAACACTATATGCCCCGGCCATTACATGGCGGGCGCATAAAAATAAACTTATACAGGAAAGATCAGAAAATACCACAGAGCATGCAGCCCTTTGATTTTTATATTGGGCCATACGCGGTTATTCACAAGCGGCTAGATAGTCTATTACTGGCAACATTTAAGTTTTTACACGGGGCCATCAGTGGCTATAAGTAATCGAAATTACGCATAGTTCATTGATGCAAACGTTTTGAATTTTTTGTGGGGCCATATATGGCCGCCTACCAGAGACAATTTACAGCCTATAACTAAAGTCATTCCACTTTTTACATGGAGTCATAAGTTGCTATTCACAAGCGAAAAGACAGTATCTATTTTACACGGGGTCATACGTGGCTAACTATAATTATAAGCAATGCAAAGTTCATTGCTGCAACCGTTTAGAATATTTCATGGGGACATACGTACGTGGCTACCTGCAAGAGACAATATTCAACCTTTATCTTAAATCATTTCGGTTTTTTACATTGGGTCACACGTGGCTATATCCACAAGCGAATAGAGAGTCTATATTAATCCAAATTCTGCTTCTTCATATATGCTACATCTTCTGCAGCTTCATCAATATCTCTTGGACTAAAAATCATAATTAAAAACTTATAATCTTATGAAGGTAAGGTTTTTTTATGAAAAATATTTTGACTTTAACAGCATCAAAATATTGTTGACAGTTTAAGTTTTTTTCACGGGGCCATAAGTGGATAAGTAATAAAATAATGCACAGTTCATTGTTGCAACCCTTTAGAAATTTTCATGGGGCCACATGTGACTTTTAAGGTACTCCTATTAAGGAGGTAAATATCTGGTATTTTCCAAAGCGGGTGTGCACCCCTTTATATGGGACTAATTAATAAACAAACTCGGCCATTAACCATTTAAGAATTTTTATGAGGCCATACGTACGTGGCTACCTGCAATACTGTAGTCAATATACAGTCACCTCAGCTTTTACACATAACTATATTATGATTTTTGCAGTCATTTAAAACTTAAAGAATATATTGATATGAAAACATTAATTAATAATTATAGTCCAAGACGTTAGCCAATTTTATTTTCAATGGGCTATTACTATAATAAGCATTACGAATTATGATAATAAGTCTACAGTACCTCGACAACCATTCAAAAATTTACGTGTAGCTATTTGTCGTTATGGCCACTATCTATAGTTTTTTTTAAAGATTTTGTTCTATTTGATAGAGTTTTACAATAATTTTTAAACATACTGATCTATATGCAGACGGAGGAAGAAAATAAACTTACAGATTTAGTGTCCTTGTACGTATTTAATTCCATTTTTAAATTAATAAAACAGTCTTTAATTACATCACTTCACTTATTCAGTTAGTATCTTTAATGATTTACTTCTTCATATTACTACTTAATTAGGCCATTTTAAATTCTGTTGCGCCAAAAAAATCTCCGTTGCGCAGACAAAATGTCCATTTCGCTGGCACACAGTCCTTTACAACATCAACATTGCAGCTATTTGATTATTTGATATACGATTAAAGTTTTTAGATCTTAATCGTAAAATAAATTTATTTATTCAAATAACATTGGTGTTAATTAATTACATATATTAGTACAAACGTTGTGCCGATTTTCCAAAATTATCTCCGTTGCGCCATGAAATTTCCATTTCGCCAGGCATATATAATCTTTCAGTGTAAACATATACAATTTATGAAACACTTTAAAACATACTTACTTAAAAGTGCTAAACAATCATTTTAGATGCTCAAATTCAGCATATTGACTTTAAAAAGGCGTTGTGTCGGGTTTTTTTTTTCAAAAAAATATCTCCGTTGCGCCATGAAATTTCCATTTCGCCAGGCATATAACCCTTCAGTGCAATTAAACATATACAATTTATGAAACATTTTAAAACATACTTACTTAATAGTGCTAAACAATCATTTTAGATGCTTAAATATAGCACATTGACTTTAAAAAAAGGCGTTGTGCCGGGTTTTCTAAAAAAATATCTCCGTTGCGCCCGTTGCGTCCGTTGCGCCAAAAAATCTCTGTTGCGTATTTTAGTGGTACCGCCTAGCGATTGGTGTAGTGCGACCTTGACCTGTCAAATCGTGCATTTGCAGATAATATAATGGCAGAAGAAATAACAAACGCTGCTCTTAAAGAGAAGATCTCTCAGTGGATGTCATGGAGTAAAGTGAGTTTAATTTATTGCAATGTAAATTTAGAGTTGCCATTCGATAAATTAATTTGAAAGTTTATAGACTGGAAAAAATAACGATTCGTTCTATACATGATTCGACCCATTAATGAGTTACCACAATTAAACAGTTATAAATTTACAATTTGCACTACTTTATTTGAAGTTGTGTATTAAATCATTGCCGTTTGTAAATTGTTAAATTTAAAAATTTGTTTTTATATAAAATATGATAGTAGATACTAGATCTATAACATTTTGCTTGTTTTTAAATTATGTTTTTTTGCAAATTATAGCATAAAATCGGCTATTTTTCCCTCTTTTGCCCATGTTATAACGGGACCAAAACCATGTGTTAACATAGTCACACGCTCTTGTTATAGCCCGGTTTCACCTATGCGCAATACATTACAGGGCCCAGTAAACAAACAAACAAACAAACGATTTGGCCTGTTTGCCAAAGAGTCATGCGCTCTTGTTATATTGAAATTTATTGATTCGAGGGCCTCAGTCGCATATTCAAGTAACTATGCCGGAAAAACGGCGTATAGACATCGGTGCTAATCTTGGTTGTCGCCCTTTCTAAGAAACGGACAGTTGTCAATGTAAACAAATACAGTAGAATCTACCTGTCATTCAGTTTAACACTCCGATTAACTTACAAAACTAGATAACACAAAATTAATATGAGAAAATGTTTTTTATTTATGTTAATGTTGATAAATGCTCTTTATATTTCTTTGAGAGAATAATGCTTAGTGCTTGATTTTTTTATAAACTTGTTTGCTTGAAAAAAAACCGATTCTGAGACTGATGTCACTGATCCTTTTTCTACCGTCAATCTGAAATCATTCTAAGAATTTCTGAGGGTCATGTTTTGTCTTGGGTAGAGGGTAGAGTAATGTAAAGTTTTTTTTTCTTGAGATAATAAATCTCCAAAGGCCAAGCTTTGTTAAATTTTTTCTTTTTGTTAAATCAATTAAAGATCCTGTATGTTTTGTAATTGAGATTGCATACCACTCTTCATTGAATTATATATGTATGTAATTATGCAAATTTGACAATTTTCAAACATGGAAGAATATGTAAAATATGTATTGCAAATATTTGTACATATTTAAGGTAATCATTAAATTATATGCATTCATTTCTTATTGGAAAAATTGACTTAGAATTTATAGAAAACTTAATTCTAATTACCTCCCTTTATTTACATGAAATATTAAATTCGGTAATATCTTTATAAATAATGTTTTTTGAAACTTACAATATCGATAAATCTTAATTTGAGCATCATAATTTGTATATAAAACCATAAAAATAATGTGTTACAGGATCTTTAAAATTCAAAATTTCGTTCGGTTCCGAGAATTTTCCAAGTTGTTGGCCCTGGAAAAATGAAACGCATACGTAAAACATAGAAATGGATAAATACCGTCCAAGCACAAGAATTTAATGTAATTGTGTTTTGTATAAACTATACATCACGAGTCCCTCGGAACTGTTGGAGCCCTCGCCCTACCGGGCTCTGGCACCAACCGTTCCCCGGGACTCTGCAGACGTTATAACACGGAAAAACGTGCGTTAAACCTATATAATCTTCTGTTTTCATTTATAGTCTTACCAATGATTTACTAGGACTAGAAGGTTAGCTTCTAGATACCATCTCTATAACGATGGTGATTATTATAAGTAACCATCTCTCAACCAAAATGTTAAATTGGCCATGATAAACTTTATATTTTACACATAAAATGATAATACTGCAAACGAGATTTTCAAAAGCTGTATTTGCAAAATGAAGGCTTGCATAAACATTGATTGATTTTGCATTAGTAAAAAGATGAAAAAATACAGTAAATTTGATAAAAGTGAAGTATTTTTAATGAAATATCTATGTCTTTCCAAATGTTTTAGTTATACGTTGTCAATACATGGTTGCAGTGCAGTCAGCAAATTATGACGTCATACGAGGTCTTTTTCACCAATTCTTAGGTCAAAATAAAAATGGCGTCAAAATAGATGAGCGTCAAAACACATGACCTCACTACGATCCAAGCCAATGTCCACAAGTACTGCTACCCTGGATATTTCAAAACCTCGTCCAGCTTCCTTAGATTGGACTCACTTGAAGACAATCTCGGATGGTAACCGATCACTGGTGAAGCCCCCTGATCCATCCATGCCTGGACTCCTTCCAGTGTAGGATAGGTAATGGTGTCACAAAACACACCAACCACTCCTACCAAATTGACCGCATGGGTTTCTAGAGGATTTATACTTTTCTTATGCCTCTTGAGAAGTATCAGAAACCCTCAATTCATCAAGGGTACTTATCCAGATGACAATGACTATCAAATGCATCTGGATATTGTGGAAGCCGGGACTTATCTTCCTCAGACATATTGAATAACTGTTCTCTTGCTTTTCCTTCTCTAACATTTAGACCATAAAGAGAAGGAACTTCTAGTGAACTAAGATTTCAACATTATAACTAAGAGGCTTTAATGTGAATTCTCAGGCACTGACCTTTTTAGAACGTACAGGAAATCCCTCCTAGCCTGTGCTGATAAAGCATCAGGCTCCTCTTCCACAGGTGGTGGACTAAGTGACACTACTAAATTGATTAAATCACTTAAGTCCCAATGTGTACCAAAAAACCACCTGGTTATTAGGGTAAGGGCATTTAACCTTCTCAGGGAGACATCCTCCCCAAACAGATGAGGGTTAAACACACCCTGTAGATGACAAATCAATGCACATTTGTGATTCATCTCTACCATACAACCAGACACCAGACACCTCTTCCCAGAAGGAGAGGTAATATTGATGGACAGTTTGGGTTTCTTACCAGCTCTGACCACACTTTCTGGATGATCACAGGGCTTAGATTTATTACCCTGAGACCCTTTTAGCTGTTTTGGACCAAAAATACCAGAAACAGTCCTTTACAGTTCTGCATAAGTTCTATCACCCATGCCTGGCCTTGAGGCCTTAGCCGGGCAGCTTATGAGTGTGTGCCTTTTGGCTCACTCATACCCTCGCACATTAGTGGCTTCTCCGGACTTACCAGCTTTACTGGAGTATGGACAGGACTAGAGCCCAATAACTTGTCCACACCCCCTGAGGGCGAGGAGCTCACCTCACACTCAACACCCTTGGCAGCCAATAAAGACTGTTTAGGTGCTTCCTCAGGTTCCAGGTGTTCTCCAGTTCTCTCCAGTGAAGGATTTGACTTGAGATGAATATCCCTACTTTGACCTTAGGGTCACCTTTCACATATTACATATATTACGAAGCCAAGCATTTGATTTCCTCCCCTTGGCCAGCTCAACTTGGTCGTGAGTGAGATGCATAACCAATCTTCCCTGTTTGACCACTTCGACAAGCACTTGCATGTATATCTTTTGTTAAATGTTTTGGCAAAGCCAAAATGTATCACATGACTATCTTTTGTTTTGGCGAAGTTCCCAAACTACAGCCTCATTTTGACTGTTTTAATTAATTGCAGTGGAATGTTTAATTTTAAGATAATAGCAATCAAATAAAAATAAATTCTATATGACTGTGGCCATCCTTAAAAAATTGTTTGTTTGTAGTGCTCCGACCCTATGTTCAAGAGGTGGGTAGGTAGGTAGGGATTTTTTTTTTTTTTTTTTTTGAAATTGTTACAAAATTGAAGCATACTGAGTAGAGCAATACACAGTATATAGTCTCCCATGATATACTGTGCATTGTATTTAGACAAATTAAAATATGTAGGCAAATGTATTTCTGTTGATATTTTCTTTGTTTAATATTTCAAATGATAACTGTTGAGACATACAATGTAACACTTTTTTGTTGTTTATTTTACATCTATTTCATCTTTAAACAAAATAATTGAACTTGTTCCTTATTTACTGACATTAACAAGGTCTGGAAAAAGGTGAAAATATCTTTAATAAAACAAGTGGTCTGAGAAAAATATATACAATATGATTACTTGACAGATCTAGCCCTTTGAGAAAATAGAACAGAATTAGTCTCAATACCAGTATTTCAGTGTTATTTGAAAATGCAATTTACACTGCAAGTATAGGTGTTTTGTTTGTAAAATCAATGATTACCACCTTTTTTGATGACCACCTAAGATTTCATTTACTGGTCCTGACTTGTCAGATTCTAAATGCACAAAGAAGGGAGGGGTGTAGCAAATCCATTTCTCATTACTATTGAATAAAAGGAATTATCCTGCAAATAATATTAATCTGGTTTGAATATAATTATTTGAAATTAAATGACTAATAGCAAAATTTTTTAGCTTTGATTTTTTTGTTATTGTTTGTTTGTTTTTTTCTTTTTTGTTTGTTTGTTTTTTGTTAAATTTTAGGGGTACACTTGAAAATTTAGATTACCTTGCCACTTAATCGTATTAACCCAGTTAATTAACTCCATTCACTAGCCAGCATAATAATAGATCATTACGTATGTTACACCTGTCACACAGTCGTGTGTACTTACCATATATGGCAGTGTAGTATGTAGAAAAATCTACGTCACCTGCTGTATACATGTATAGTGTGTAATCAACAGGTCCTGGAGCCTGGAGTTTGTTTTGAAAGTTGATTTAAAGAGAGCAACAATTAATAAACCCATTTGGGTGTTTAAAAGGGAATATAGTACGGACAATTACAAAGGAGAAAAAAGGAACAAAAAAAAAATTAAAAAAAAAAAATCCTCCAAGGTGTAAAAAATTTTTAGAGTCGGGGCCATTTTCATGGGTCGGTCGGAGCACTACAAACAAACAATTTTTTATGGATGGCCTGAAGATTTAAGTGCCAATAGGTCCGGGAAAAGGCATTCAAATGCCAATAATTCCTTGTAAAAAACTGCTTTAAAGTGTTAAAACCAATTTATATTTCAGAATGAGAAAGACAATGCTGAAATAGATGGACTTGTAAAGAGTAGAAATGAAAAAGAACTTGGATGTCGTCTACTGCAACGTATGGAGTTCGGCACAGCAGGTTAGTAAAATATTTAAATCGCTTTTAAACTGTAAGACACTGTGTTCTTTGTCAAATTGTGTATGTGCAGGCTTGTAATTTTTGACCAAGGTGCCTAATTACAATACAGGGGTCCTTGGGTAGGGAAATTTCACATCATATTGAAATATTGTCATATTTAATACTATTGAACACTTGTTCTCATGCTTAGCTAAAAATTTCTAAATAAGTTATATATTTATTTTTAAGGGCTAAGAGCAAGGATGGGAGCTGGTTTCAATATGATGAATGATTTAACTGTGATACAGGCTACCCAGGTAGGTGATATTCTGTTTATCACAATGATATGATATATGCTGTGTTTATCACAATGATATATTATATACTATGTTTATCTAAATTATATACTATAATACTATGTTTATCACAATGACATACTATATGCTATGTTTATCACAGTGATAAATTATATACTATGTTTATCTAAATGATATACTTTATACTATGTTTATCACAATGACATACTATATGCTATGTTTATCACAGAGATATATTATATACTATGTTTATCTAAATGATATACTTTATACTATGTTTATCACAATGACATAATATATTTTTTTTACACTGATATATTATAACTATGTTTTTAAAAATGTATATAGTTTTTACTCCAACGATATGAAGACTTTTGTACTCCCCCCACCCTTTGTCTTTGGGTCGCATCACATTTAAAGTTTTTCATGCAATTTTTTTTTATCCCCAAAAATTGAAGGGAATGGGTTAAAATTTAAACATTTATTCAAGAGAGATAATAAAACGTTTGCCCATTTTACTCACACTTCATTATCATGGCTGTTGTTTAACTATCAAGCACTGAGAATACTCAAGCATGCTGTCCCACTGACAGCTCTTGTTAAAAGACAGTTAAGTACTGGATTAGTCCATCTCTGGTCACACTAGGACTGGGTTAGTCCAGCTCTGGTCACACTAGAACTGGATTAGTCCAGCTCTGGTCACACTAGGACTGGGTTAGTCCAGCACTGGTCACACTAGGACTGGGTTAGTCCAGCACTGGTTACACTAGGACTGGGTTAGTCCAGCTCTGGTCACACTAGGACTGGGTTAGTCCAGCTCTGGTCACACTAGGACTGGGTTAGTCCAGCACTGGTCACACTAGGACTGGGTTAGTCCAGCTCTGGTCACACTAGGACTGGATTAGTCCAGCTTGGTCACACTAGGACTGGTTAGTCCAGCACTTGGTCACACTAGAACCGGGTTAGTCCAGCTCTGGTCACACTAGGACTGGTTAGTCCAGCACTGGTCACACTAGAAAACTGGGTTAGTCCAGCTCTGGTCACACTAGGACTGGGTTAGTCCAGCACTGGTCACACTAGGACTGGGTAGTCCAGCTCTGGTCACACTAGGACTGGGTTTTAGTCTAGCACTGGTCACACTAGGACTGGGTTAGTCCAGCACTGGTCACACTAGGAACTGGGTTAGTCCAGCACTGGTCACACGTAGGACTGGTTAGTCCAGCACTGGTTACACTAGAACTGGTTAGGTCTAGCATGGTCACACTAGGACTGGGTTTAGTTAGCAACTGGTCACACTAGGACTGGGTTGTCCAGCACTGGTCACACTAGGACTGGGTTAGTCCAGCACACTGGTCACACTAGGACTTGGGTTAGTCCAGCACTGGTCACACTAGTATGATTAGTCCAGCACTGGTCACACTAGGACTGGTTTTAGTCCAGCTCTGGTCACACTAGGACTGGGTTAGTTCCAGCATGGTCACACTAGAACTGGGTTAGTCCAGCTCTTGGTCCACACTAGGACTGGGTAAGTCCAGCACTGGTCACACTAGAACTGGGTTAGTCAGCTCTTGTCACAGCTAGGACTGGGTTAGTCCAGCACTGGTCACACTAGGGGACTGGGTAAGTCCAGCTCTTGTGTCACACTAGGACTGGCGTTAAGTCTACACTGGTCACACTAGGACTGGGTTAGTCCAGCACTGGTCACACTAGGACTGGGTTAGTCCAGCCTGGTCACACTAGGGACTGGGTTAGTCCAGCACTGGTCACACTAGGACTGCGGTTAGTCTAGCACTGGGTAACACTAGAACTTGGGTCAGTCCAGCACTGGTCACACTAGGACTGGGTTAGTCCAGCAATGGTCACACTAGGACTGGGTTAGTCCAGCACTGGTAACACTAGAACTGGGTTAGTCCAGCACTGGTCACACTAGGACTGGCGGTTAGTCCAGCCACTGGTCACACTAGTACTGGATTAGTCCAGCACTGGTCACACTAGTACTGGATTAGTTCCAGCCACTGGGTCACACTAGGACTGGATTAGTCCAGCACTGGGTCACACTAGTACTGGATTAGTCCAGCACTGGTCACACTAGTACTGGATTAAGTCCAGCACTGGTTTTCCCCTTCCCCCCCCCATTTCTTCCCACTAGGACTGGGTTAGTCCAGCACTGGTCACACTTAGAAACTGGGTTAGTCCAGCACTTGGTCACCACTAGGGACTGGGTTAGTCCAGCTCTGGTCACCCTAGGACTGGGTTAGTCCAGCACTGGTCCACACTAGGACTGGGTTAGTCCAGCTCTGCGTCACACTAGGACCTGGGTTAGTCCATCTTCTGGTCACACTAGGACTGGGTTAGTCCAGCACTGGTCACACTAAGAACTGGGTTAGTCCAGCACTGGTCACACTAGGACTGGGGTTAGTCCAGCCCACTGGTCACACTAGAACTGGGTTAGTCTAGCACTGGTCACAACTAGGACTGGGTTAGTCAGCACTGGTACACTAGAACTGGGTTAGTCCAGCACTGGTCACACTAGGACTGGGTTATGTCTCAGCACTGGTCACACTAGGACTGGGTTAGTCCAGCCACTGGTCACCACTAGGATACCTGGGTTAGTCCGCACTATGTCAACACTAGAACTGGGTTAGGTCTAGCACTTGGTCACACTTAGGACTGGGTTAGTCAGCACTGGTAACACTAGAACTGGGTTTAGTCCAGCACTGGTCACACTAGGACTGGTTAGTCCAGCTCTGGTCACACTTGGACTTAGGTTAGTCCCAGCACTGGTCACACTAGGACTGGGTTAGTCAGCATCTGGTCACACTAGTACTGGATTAGTCCAGCACGGTCACACTAGAACTGGGTTAGTCCTGCACTGGTCCACTAGTATGTTGTCCAGACTGGTCCCTAAAGGGGTTAGTCTAGCTCTGGTCAATAGGAGGGTTGTCCGACTGGTACATAGGATGGTTATTTCCCGGGGTTCCCCAGGATGGGTTAGTGTCGGGGTCCTAGAAGGGGTTTAGTCCAGCATGGTCACCAGAACGGGTTGTCCGCACTGGTCAAAGGAGGGGTTTTAGCCCAGCACGGGTAACACTAGAACTGGGTTAGTCAGCACGGGTCACACTAGGAGGGTCAGTCCAGCTCGGGTCACACTAGGTCGGGGTTTAGTCCAGCTCTGGTCTCCTGACGGGGTTAGTCTAGACTGGTCCCAGGACTGGTTAGTCCACCCTGGCCCAACTAAAACGGGGGTTAGTCTAGCTCTGGGTCACATTTAGGACTGGCGTTAGTCCAGCACTGGTCACCACTAGGTTCTGGGTTAGTTCCAGCTGCTGGTCACACTAGGACTGGGTTAGTCTAGCACTGGGTCACACTAGGACTGGGTTAGTCCAGCATCTGGTCACACTAGGACTGGGATTAGTCCAGCTCTGTCACACTAGGAACTGGTTAGTCCAAGCACTGGTCACACTAGGACTGGGTTAGTCCTAGCACTGGTCACACTAGGAGAACTGGGTTAGTCCAGCACTGGTCACACTATGAACTGGGTTAGTCCAGCACTGGTCACACTAGACTGGGTTAGTCCAGCACTGGTCACACTAGTACTGGGTTAGTCCAGGGCACTGGGTCAACACTATTGGATTAGTCCAGCACTGGTCACACTAACAAGTACTGGATTAGTCCAGCACTGGTCACACTAGTACTGGTTCTTAGTCCAGCACTGGTCACACTTAGAACTGTTAGTCCAGCACTGGTCACACTAGGACTGGGCTTAGCATCCAGCACTGGTCACACTAGAACTGGGTTAGTCCAGCACTGGTCACACACTAGGACTGGATAAGTCCAGCTCTGGTCACACTAGGACTGGGTTAGTCCAGCACTGGTCACACTAGGACTGGTTTAGTCCAGCACTGGTCACACTAGGACTGGTTAAGTTATTTTAAATTGATTTAGCGTAGACCAAACCAATATTTATTATCACCATTGGTATTAGTGATTTGTAATAAATAAAATATTTTTCAGTATTTGTATTAAATTATTTTAAGTTTGAAAAATTTGAACACACATTATTATTACAATATATAATTCATAATTGTATGCACTTGTCACAGTTCAGAAAAAGATATTGACCCCCAATTAAGAGGTAGCCCGAAAGTTTTTGAGGGTTTGGGTTTTGAGCCCTGTCGGGTTAAAAATTTTTTCGATTTTCTCAAATCTCGAGAAATTTCATTGGTCAGTGTAATTCTGTGACAGTTTCTGCCCAATAAAATCCCTGAATTAAGTTTGAGTTTGAAGAATTTCTTTTAATTTTTGGCCCTGGTGGGCTGCACATTTTCTAAAATGTGAAACAATTAGTTGTTTGGCATTTTTTAATTTTTGCCTTTTTTCCCTGTAATTTATTGTTTCTGATCTTTTGATTCATCAAAAATAAGTTAAAGATTTAGGGCAACATAAGTAATAGTTTTGTTTCCCAGAGATTATCATGTATTTGATAGATGAATTATCACGATCTGTGTGAATTTTTCAGGTTCAATTTCAGTATCAGTTTTGTTGATTTCTAGGTTGTATATTTGGTTTGCTTAAAAAAATTTGAAAAGAAAGTTTAAAAAGTTTATAAAAATTTATTATGAGACATGGGGAATAAACAAAAGATGAAAAAAAACCCCTTTAATTTTAAGATTTTTGATTAAAATTTTTATACAAAAGCAAATTTTTTCCCTTAAAAACTTGTCATTCATTTGCCCTAATTGCGGCGGTGAAAATACCCTAGTATAACATAACATTTTTTATCGGTGCTATGCCTTTTATTTTAAAAATTAAATGTAAAATAAAATGAATTATTATATTATGATTTATTTTTTTTTCATACAGGCTAACTTTTAAAACAATTTGATTCCAACTGAGAAAAATATCAAAAAATAAATTAGTTTTAAAATATGTATAAATGTGATTTAATTCGTAGCTTAGAATGTTTAGTCTAGTAAAACTTCTGAACTGAGTGACCCCCCAAAGAAATGACTCTTTCAAAGAATGATTTTTTTTCTAATGAAGGAATCATTGCAACACTTCACAGTAATAATTAAAACACTGTGTGTTAAATCTTAAAAGGTGTTGCTCTGCAAGGTGGGAAACTGTATTTCATAAATTTCATGTAAACCAAGCAGCAGATACTGAAGTCTGATACAAAAAAAGTCATAGATGTAATTAACTGAGCTGCTGCATTGGAATTTTTTATGTATTATTGAAAAAGGCATACATTTATGTTTGCTAATTATAGGAAAATGTTTTTATAATTACAAAAAAAATAATTAAAAAAAGTATACTGCTCTTTAATTTTTTGTCATACAAATAGGTTTAATCTTCCTTATATACTTGAAAATGAAAAATGATTAAAAATTTTCCACCCGTATAGGCGGCAGCCCGTTCCCTGCAATCAGTCTGACCCGCTCTAATTTTTTGAAGCTTGATTTTCAGTGTGTCTGTTCCAAAAAATAAGTGTCAAGCTATAAAGATCGCTGCATTGTCTTCATTGTTGTCAGCATCACTGTCATGTTAATGTAGTTCATTATTAAAATATTTTAAAAAGATATCAAATGGAAATTTTTGAAGTTTTTTAGAATTTTTTTGAAATTATTTAGAAGTTATGCCCCTTTTTTAAGGCAAAAATTTTTAGAAAAGAAAAATATTTCCATTCCCAAAAAGAAAAATTGAAATTATAATGTCATAAAAGTTTCAGGGAATGTTTGATGCAACTTTTCCCTATGAAAGTCATAATTTTTTTGAAATTATTTTTTTCATAAAAGTTGGGGAAAAAAACAAAGTATTTTTACTTCCATACAAAACACAATATAACTATATAACTCAAAATTACATGATAAAATTTTCCAAATTTTAAAGCAAAAGAATAATACCTTTAAACTTTTTGAAAACTATTGACTAAACATAAGATAAAAAAAAAAAGTGTATAGAAAAAAAAAAAAAAAAGCGTTTCTTGGGAATAAGGGCCCTTTAACAGATGGGGATTAAACGCATGGGGAGCTCTTATTGTATTTTGATTTTTTAAAAAAACCCCTTTTAATTTTTTAATAGCCCTTTTCCCATAGTAAAAGGGGTTTTTAAAAAAGTTCTTTCAGGTTTTTTTGGCTAATTTTTTTTAATGTTTTTTTTTTTCCATTGGGGGTTTTTTGAAAACCCAGAATTTGTCAAGCTTTCCTAAGGCAAAAAAAAATGGGTGTTTGTTTTTGGGGTTTGATGGAAGATTTTAAAAATTTTAAGAGGTAGGAAAATTAGAATATTTTTTTTTGACCCGCGCCTTTAACTCCTTAAAAAAAAAATTTTTTTTTACCCATTTTTGTTAAAAAATTGAAAAATTCTTGGAATATTTTTTTCCATAGCCAGTTTAAATTGGCCCGATTTAATTTAATGTTTAAATAAAAATCATCAAAAAAAGGTTAAATTGTGTCCTTTCTGGTTTAACCCTTAAATTGCATTTTAGAAGGTAAACCCCATCTTAGCCATTTAAAGATGCTATTTAAGCAAAAAAAAATTTTCCCTTTTAAAGTGAATTAAAAATTTTTTCATTTTTTAAATTTACAAACAAAATTTGTTTATTTTTCAGATTTGCTCAAACTGAAGCTCCCAAAAATTCCTTACATGCAGGTTTGTAAAAAATATATCTGTTTTTCCAAAAAATTGCCCAACACCAAATTGGGTTTGAAATAAAATTTTTGAACATTTTTTTTAGGGGCTTTTATTTTATAAATTTAAAAATTTTTTCCCCTGTAACGTTTAAATCCCTTAATTTTTCTTTGTTTTGGGTTTTTTTTAAGGGCTTCACTAAAAATTGCTTTTTTTCCTTTAAAGGGAAACCTTTATCAAAATTTAATAAAATTAGTTTTTTTTTATTTGCCAAACCTTAATTTTTGGGGAAAATTTAAACCCCCAACCCCGGTTTAAATTTCCCTGAATAGCCCTTTGTCCAATTTAAAATTTTTTTTGGAAAAGTACAGTTTTGCTTTCTTTTGAAAAAATTTTCAAGATGGAAAATTTAAAATTCCCTGTAGTTTTTAATGAAAACCCAACCAGTGTAAAGTTTTTTCGTTTAAAAGTGATAAAATTTTAATTTAAATTTGCCTGTGACCTTTAAAAAACTTCCTGAAAATTTTACTTTAAAAGACTGGGGGTTTTTTGGGTATATGAAATATAATAAAAATTTTTGCAAATAGGAGAAAACCAAAACCAACTAAAATAAAATGATTTTTTTTTTTAATTTGGGCCCAAATACTATAAAAAAATTTACGATTCAAAAAAATTTTTTTACACAGAAATATGGTATACCTATTTTGTTGGCAAACAGATGATACTGTTAGTGGTATGAGTTTTTTTGTTCTGTTTAGGCTTTTCTGCACACCAACACAATAACAGTCATAATTGCACTGAAACAGGAAACATTATTCTGGCTAACATTTGATGTTACAAACTTAAAGCAACACCTGCGGTCAAAATCAGGGAATGGGTAAAAGTGAAATATTTTACAGAAAATTTTTTTTTCTGTTTTATTTTCGGGCCCTTTATTTGGAAAAAACGAGACTTTTAAAAAATGTCCATGGGGTTTTTAATGGTAACAGCATCACATAATCCTAAAGAAGATAATGGTTATAAGGTAAAAATCATCATGTAATGACATTAAAAATACACATTTTTTAGCAATAAAAAATAATTATCCCTCCTTGAATTTGGTGTATACTTATTGTGTTGTTTTTCGGTGCTAACCTACCAATAGGATACAGCTAGGATATTTTGAAAGTATTCAGTGCACTTATTAACTTAGAACATTATATAATTTTGAAGATTTAAAGAATTTCACCAAGATTAAATGTAATTTGAATGGAACTGAAATCATCTGTTTAGGAAGATTAAAATTTTTTTTTATCATAGAATTATAAAATACAATTCAAAGGTTATGGGACAGTCTGGCACGTATATGTCAAGTTTTCTTCTTTTACAAGTCAATATCAGATTTTACTATCCCTTAGTCTCCTTCTTCATGAATTATATTGTTACTGAAATCATTTGTACATTAAAATCATTTTGATTTGAATATTTCCAATATTTCAGTTTAATTTATTTTCAGGTATATTGGTCAAATGGAGCACAAGTAAGTCTCAATAATACTTTTATATTCAATTCAATACTTAATAATGCCACACAGTATAATAATTGACTATTTCTGGCTTCACGATGCTTAAATCTACCCATTGGTGATAAAAGTAAACCGTATCACTCCAATAAATAAGATTTTATTAATTTCACTTTTCAACCCATTGCTGTGATGAAATGTGTCTTAAGTTGAGAGGTTGTGGATTATTCCAAGTTAAAGAATAGCTTTTCATGCTTTAAAAATACAAGTTACATGAATGTTATAAATAATATGATCCTATATGACAGCCAGTTGTAACCTAGCGCATCACCTACAGGAAATATGAGGAATTTATTTTAGATCAGCAGTCCTTGTAAATGCTCCTCCACACTGCAGGGATAGTCAGAAGTTCAAATCCCCAACACATGCTCTTACACTGTAAGCTACAGTGTGAGCTGTTGACATCCCTTGTCATATTGGCATCAATGCAAAACCTGGTAGTGCAAAGACATATGGAAGGTTAATTTTTCTCCCACCATCTGGGGATCATTATCCCCCATAATGACCTGTAGTTTGGGGATCCAGGGTTACAATTGACTTGTACATCAAGCCTTTGTGGTTATCATAAGTCTTAACCAATTTTACAACTTTATTTTACTAACAGTTTTCCAAAACCAAATTTGACACTGAAATGGTCATTTCTGAATTTCCATCATTCCTTTTGTCTAAAACTTGATAAAGATAATTTTCCTTTTGTACTATTATGTTACAGATAGTGTCTCCAGTTGATAAGCATATATCTAAATGTATAAAGGAGAATCTAGAGCCGTGGCTGAACTCGTGGGATGTTGACTTTACAGAGACAAGTCCTCTCCGAGTTGATCCTTATGATGATATACACACAAAATACCAGGAAGATGTGAAAAAACTTTGCTATTACAAGTTAGTTAATGACGTTTGCTGTCATACTTTTGCTTATTTAGTTAAACTTTTTGTGATTTACCATGACTTTTGGTTATTTAGATAGGCCATTTGTAATTTACTGGGATCAAGGTTAGTTAGTTACCTAAACCTTCTGTAATTTACCATGTGTTACTTTTGTGCAGTAATGGAATATGTTCTTCTAAATTTTATAGGAGTTTATAAGTTATTGCACTAAGGTGACACATGATGATGATTGTTGGTTATTACGATAAACTTTGGGTGAATAACCTTGTCCTTCTTTTTCTGTATTTCCATATAAATATAAACAGAACAAGGGGGTCTCAGTGGCTGAGTGGTTATGGTCATTGACTCCAAACCACTTGACCCTCAATGCTGTGGGTGTGAAGCCCAATAGGGACTTTGGATTCTTTCTTGTGAGGAATCTATCCAGCTAGCTTATGGAATGTTGATGGTTCTATTCAGGTGCCTGGGCATGTCTGAAATAATGCACGGAAAGGCACCTAAGGTCTTCCTCCACTAGTAAAGTTGGCAAAGATGCCATATGATCTAAACTGTGTTGGTGCTATGTAAAACCAAAGCAAAAAAAATGAACAGAAGAATTAATCTTGCATGTATACTATTTTCAAATGATAGGGAAGAGAATGGTCAGTCAAGTGTAAAGTTTACATATACAGCCATGCACGGAGTAGGGTATATTTTCTCGGATAAGTCTGTGCAACAGTTTGGTTTTCCGCCTCTGATTCCAGTGCCAGAACAGGTAAAAGTCATCCTTGTTTGTTTTATAAATTGCTTGTCTTTTTTGGGGCATGGATGTGATTAAGAATTCTTTCATGGATTGATTTTCACCTAAGTTTAAACACGAGTTTGGCACAAGTTGGTACAGTTATAATATTAGCGGAAATGCTTTTAACTAGACAGAGTAGGGCTCAAACCTATGATCCCTGTATCCAGTTGGTCACCAAAACCATTTTCACCATTACTGAGGTTAGACGGAATCCTGCTGTCTGGAAGATAGTTGTTAAAGCTAGCATGGCCGAGTGGTTAATGCATCGGACTAGTAATCTGAGGATTGCTATCCCCTTGGGTTCAAACTCTGTCATGAGCAAGCTGTTGTTTCCTTGAGCAAGAAACTTTACACTCATTGCTCATTTCTGGCTTCTTCAAGGAATGGATTTGAGAGTGTGTCTATAAGCCTAAAGCTTCATACACAGTCAAATTAAAACAAAATCTGTATAAACCATAAAGCTAGCATAGGGAAATTTATTGTTGCATGCTGATGTCAGTGCAACTGAAATATAGTGCACAAAAAGTCACTTTATATGTTCCTATAAGACTTAAGGATAAAATAAGACTTAGTTATTTTGTTTTGACTAAGAAACCAACCTAGCTAAAGTACTAACAGGTTTATCAACTAAATGCTGTAATTTTGTTGTAGTTCCTATAATTCCATTGTTAAAGTAAATGTTAGTAGATAATTCCATTGTTAAAGTAAATGTTAGTAGATATAACAATAACATTATATCCAGAACAAGGTTTCATAAAATACCGGAAATGGCCATTTAAATGCGCTTCCACAATGGCAGTGTATGAAATTTTTTTTGGATATTATTATATATTTATTATATTATATAACAAAAGATGCATATTTTTTTAATTTTAGATACTTCCGGATCCTGACTTCCCTACAGTAAAATACCCAAATCCTGAAGAAGGAAAAGGGGCCCTGGTAAATATAATTGTTTCTGTTTTTGTTTTCTTAAAGACATTTGGTACACAAGTGTGCCCTATACTGGATGCATAGGCATTTATTACATTAGTGGTTAATATTTTGAATGTAAAACTTCACTGGGTGTCATCCATCTAAAATAATGTAACTGCCAAAGATTCAATTTATTTGTTAAGTTTAATTGTATTCAATTTTATACAACTTATGCAACTTACATCCCTGTCCGCTTTTGAGACTAACAAGATCTGGTGTGAGATGAAGAATCATGTATTGCTTGAACCCACAACCTTTAAATTGAGAGGCAGACACCTTAAATGTCGGACTACTGTTTTAAAAGTTTGGGTTATCAACAGTCATTGAATGATTTTTTACATATTTAATGATGAAAATTTACATTTTTAGCATCACCATGAAATTTGTTTTTGTTTTCCCCTATATTGAAGGGTTTCAAGGATTGTCATTTAGATGAATTAACACTATATACATTTGCTCCATTTCTCATATTTGAACAAGTATTAATTACACAAACTATCAATTGTAACCCTTTCAAAGAATATTTGTTATAGTAATTACCTGGAATAATATTTAATAGCGATATCTTATAATAATGGAATTATCTATTAAAATGAATACCCAATCATTTATATTATTGTATTTACGGTAATAAATATATAGTATTTTACAGTAATAAATATGCTGTAATTACTCTGGTAGGTGTTATCTATGAAAACTGCTGACAATGCTGGTAGTAAAGTTATACTTGCAAACGACCCTGATGCTGATCGACTAGCTCTAGCGGAAAATGACGGGTAATTTAGTAACATTCTTACTTGTAAAAAATATTGTGGCCTTTTTTTTCTGAAGAGGGCAAAAATATTTGTAAGTGCGCAATACATGCATTGATAGTAATATTTTGTGAGAGGATGTTTACACAATATTCGTATAAAACAAACACTGGTGCATAGAAAGTAGGTGAAGGAGACCTCGTTATAAAATTTGGCAATGATCAATCTTGTTTGCTTATTGCCAGTATAAAAAATTTATGTCAATGTCTGTTGCCAGTATAAAAAAATTAGCATAAAAAAGTAAACAATATTATACAGTGAGGATAAAATGTTACAGGAATAGGTTGACATTCTCTTGTTTGTCTGTTGCCAGTATAAAAAATTAACATGAGAATTATACAATATTATACAGGATAAGAAGGTTACATAGGTTATAGATATAGGTGACTGACTGTAGCCTTGAGAAACAGAACAAAATATGTTCTTTTAAAGATTTCTCAATCACAAGAAGATAAGCTGTAGTAGTCTTTTAACACTTTGAAAATGAAAAATGTTACAGATATAATATACTATTTGTGTTGTGCATTATTGATGCATTTACACTTATTTTTCCAATATTTATTTTTGTGTTGATACTTTTATTGTTTCTCATATATGTAATGCCTTCATTTATTGACATTTATCTTAGATATTTCAAAAGTAGGTATATCTTGCATTTACTATAACCATAGTTAATTTGATGGTAACTTGTACTGAGTCAGGCCAGTATTTTTTATGTGGTTTGAAGTCACTAGGGTTAAAGTCATTGAGGCTGAATTAGATTTTACTATTTACTAAGCTGTTCTGCTAGCTTAAGGATTGTCGGTGGTGCAACTTAAGTGACCGTTCATTCCTGAAATAATGCACAGAATGGCACCTGAGGTCTTTTTTCATAAGTAAAGCTGGAATGTTGCGTTATGTCCCATACTGTATTGGTGTGACGTAAAAAAAAAAAAACCAAGCAACTATAATATTTTATATTTCAGTGAGGAGTGGACGATATTTACAGGGAATGAGATAGGAGCTCTGTTAGGATGGTGGTCCTGGTTTGCTTTCAGACAAAAACATCCCAATGTCCCTGGTAAGTCTGTTCTTACCATTCATATTTATTTGCTTTTCATGCTAACCATGTCCCAATTTTTTCAGGGAAAATTTTTAACATTTTTGTGCTTTTGTCCGTAACATATAAGTTCAAGGGACCATGAGTTCAAGCCCTGAGCACAGAACAGTTGTATTTTTCTATGAATAATTTATCATGAATTTAAAATGGAAAAGTAAAATTAAATCAAGATACCTTAGTTGTATAGTTTGTTTTCTTTAACAAAAATGGAATGTCATTTATGTAATAAATTAATATATTTACAGCACAAGATTGTTACATGTTGGCCAGCACTGTGTCCTCTAAAATATTGCAGACAATGGCTACAAAAGAAGGCTTTAATTTTGAGGTAAGCAATGATTGATAGTTTTCGAATATCCCTAAAATTATAAAAGAGTGTAATACACAAATGTGTAGTAAAAAAAATATGTGGAAAATCTTGATTTTCTGTTTTAAGATTTTAAATGCATGTAAGCAAACAGTAAAAAAAAAAAATCCTGCAGAAGTGTATTTTTGCATTTACCAAAAAGTTATACATTGTGACTTAAAGGCTAAAGCATTTTACCCTGCTTTGTACTTTCAGTAAATATTCCATTTAGTATGTCAAATTTCCAAATAAAGACACTCAAAGTAACTGATGATTGAAAAACACTTAATACTGTTATATAGCAAACTAGAATTAGGAATTAGAATTGCAAAGGATAATAATGATGAGAAATAGTTCTTGTTAGCTTATAGGTATTTAATCAAACATGTATTTCATTTAAATTATATTACATCAGCAACTATAGATTTGCATGTACATGTTTTATGCTGAAAAGAACTTGGCCTCCATCATCTTTCCTGTTTCTGCACCATATGACCTAAATTGTGTTTTGGTGCAATGTAAAACCAAACAAAACAAAACAACAAACAAACTTGTATGTGTATTTATGATTCAGGAAACTTTGACTGGTTTTAAGTGGATGGGTAACCGAAGTGATTCTTTGTTGAAAGAAGGGAAAACAGTTCTGTTTGCGTTCGAGGAGGCGATTGGTTACATGTGTGGATCTACGGTGTTGGATAAAGATGGCGTGTCAGCTGCAGCGGTCAGTGCCGAGATGGCTGCGTACCTGTACAGAAATAATAGTACATTGAAGAAAAAAATTACAGACATTTATAAGCAGTAATTATTATTTCCTTGATAGATAAGAGGATATTGAATGAGTATAAGTTTGATACTGAATTTATTGGACAAGTTGAATAAAATTATATTATGTGAGCCTCTGCGGAACATAATATATCTTTATTCAACAAGTTCAATAAATTCAGTAATGAACTCGCACGAAATTGATATTCTATTTATCACATACCAAAACATAATGACTGTTTGACGTGAAAAAGAACAATTTTTATTGACGTGCCTATAATATAACGCTAACATTTAGCTAGTGTAAGTTTGATACTGAATTCATTAAACTAGTTGAAAAATATGTTCGTATAATGCAAATGACGTCATATCAAAATATATGCACGGCCGTGCAATACCATTTTTATGGAGTAGCACAAACGGCACAGGTATGTGATAAAAATATTTACATCATTGAAAGTACTACAGAATCATTAATATTAGTAGTTGTGGTTTTCGTTTATATGTTAATCTAATAAACATTGCAGGTTAATCTAGACCTATATTAAAATGAAACATGAATCTTTGAGAACTATTACAGTCCCTTCATGTCATAAATTCTCAGTTGAATCCCTTTGAGCACAGGTATTTAATTTTTTTTGGAAAGTGATTGTTTTTGTGTGGACTATTATGTACATATGTATGCATTGGTGAAGAATGAAAATTAAGTTTTAAATTTTGTCTTATTTTCCAGTTATGGACACCATATCTCAAGCAATTCCTACTACATTTGTCACGATCCAGAAACTATTAAAAGAATGTTTGATGAGATTAGAAACTACAACAATACTGGCAAGGTTAGACTGTGTATTAATGATGTTCTTTGTTGTTAGTTATAGCTTAGACTTGTTTTTTTTTTAATAATGGGGAACCATTCTATGTTCTTTCTGTTGTTTTGGTATTTATTGTCATGACTCATTGACTAAAGAGAGGAAGGTATCCGTTTAGCTCTGAGGAATGTTGATGGCTGATATTCAAGTGTATGTCATCTTGTACCTGAAATAATGCATAGAAGCAGAATTCAACATTTAAACATGAAATTGTGAAATTTGTCAGATCTGTTCATTGGGCATTTATCATAATATTTTTGAAATGACAACTAGATATGTTAGATTTATTATCAAACTTCCAATTTGATTGTTGCTGATGTTATGCCATCTTTCAAAACATTGTGAAAGTCAATGATAATATTCTATAAGCTAACAAAAGTTATTGAAAAGCAATTGAAATATATGATGTTTTCAAATTTTATTTAATGTACGTTTTTCACAATCAAAAATTATGTAGCAGTCAAACCTGAGATTAAAGACCATCTAAGGGAGAATCCAGAAATGTCCTTTATAGACAAGTGGTCTTTTTTTGGAGGTTTTTCTTTTATAATCAATGACGGTTTAGCAAAGAGTGATCTTTATGTTGTGATTGTCTTCAAAACAGGTTTGACTGTAAACAACAGCATACATTGTATGTAGCCTTATTAGCTGGTACAGTCAAATGTGTATTAAGCGACCGCGCAAGGCAAACACCAAAAATGTAAAAAAAATTCCGACTGACGTTGCAAAGGCCTTTCTTTATTATAACTACCACTCTGAAGTAGAGTTTTTCATTTTATGCTAAATGTTTGTATCTTTTACAGTACCCAGACAGCTGCGGATGTTATAAAATCAAGCATGTTAGAGATCTTACCGTAGGCTTTGATAACAGTCAACCAGATAACAAACCTGTGAGTGTAAACTGATCCTTACTTTTAACGCTTTAGGCCGCTTTAGTGGCAGATGTGAAAATTATCCTATTTGGCTATAATAAAGCCAGGTCAGTTTGCATATTTGTTCAATAGGATCAAGACTTATTCTGTAAGCTTATTTATAAAGTATTTCACGTATTTGATACGGAAATCTCCAAAACTATTTATGGACTGTCTTAGATTCAGAGCAGGGCAAGGTCATAATACACTTGGGGGTTTGTCGGGGTGGGGGATATACATATTATTGATTATCACTGGGTTCTATGTATCAACACAAACCTTTATTTACCTTCAAACTGTTGTATTTCTTAAATGGATTAGTGAAATTTCAATTTTTTTGACTGTCCATGAGCAATTTTTATTTGTTTGGGTCGTCAGACCAAACAAATAATGGTAGCGAAATTTCAGAGTCTAATGTTGTTAATTGCAAATGCCGAAAGTAGTTCACTTTTTGAAGCGGTTACTTCCCTTTATATGTAACACTAACGCCGAAAAATTCAGGGGAGATCACTGCGTAAGATGGTCAAAGACAGGCACATCTATATTCAAGCAATATAATTCCCGAATGGTCGAATATTTCTAATATTGTTTTATTGTATTTTCTGATCGAAAATAAGGAAATACAAAGCGGACATTCAATCTCTGACACAGAAGTTTATGACAAACCTAACAACAAGTAGTTCTCAAAACAGCTTTAAACTAGCGATTTAAAAGAAAGAAATATTTTTATTTTGTTACAAGTATCCAACAATTTACAACGCATTAAAAGTTTAAAAAAAGTGTTGGCTTATAGAATTGTCAATAAATGCACAATCACAAATTACGCGGATGAATATGATTTTATCAATGATTGAAAATACTATTTTTAGCGATGTCGATTACCGAATACTACACAAACCGAGTAGTGGAATATATAGATTCTACATGTCGGACTGTTTGGGCGAGAAGATTTGCTAAATTATTTACTTCAATTTTAAACAACAGGTTTATCCTGAACAAAATACCTCGAAATTAATAAGGATTACAAACCCGAAATGCAATGGAAGTTCTAAATTTTGAATGACTTGATGTTATTCAGTCGTTATTTGTATAACTTCTCCGTGGTACAGGGGTAACGCGCTCGCTTGGGGAGTGAGAGGTCTGGAGTTCAAATCCCAGTTGAGGAAACTTTTTTTTTTTAATTTTTAAGTAGCCATGATATGCAAGGATAAAGTGTGGCTGTCGTAAAAAATGAACATAAATAATTTATTGATGCAACTCTAGTTATGTAGAATTCCGTATGTATCAAACTCTGGTGCCTAGCAAAATGAATTATAATACATAAAAATAAACTTATACAGGAAAATACATACAGATATACAGTACGATTTAGATTGCAAAGATCAGAAAATACCACAGAACTTGCAGCCCTTTGATTCTTTATAAATATACATGCTTATAGTAAGCTTCAGGATGTTAAACAACAGTTAAAGTCATTACAAGCCCTAATTTAGATCGAATAATATGGTTTTCTTCAGGCTGTTCACATATAAATTCACCGTGGCTGAAGGGTTTTCACGCTCGCTTAGGAAGCGAGAGGCCTGGAGTTCAAATCCCAGTAAAGTCAACTCATATTTTTTTTTCAAATTGTTTAAGTCAAATAAACATTGGATTGAATATCAGTGTTGCAATCAGTCTTATAGCCACAATTATAACGCTGGAAAGCATTGGTGAGACCCAAACAAATTCAGCGCCTTCTGTGCTTTGATTAAGATATCAGGATAAAATTTGAAAGTTGGTCTGCCGACAGTTTACTTTAACTGTACAGATGTGCAAACTGGCCTGAATCTATGATTCTGTTGGCGATGGCTAATCACTTTTACTTCCAATAAGATAAAAGTTTAAACTGAGTAAAATAATTGGATATTTTGTTTTTGTTTTTTTTTAGTACAATGTGCTAAAAGTTATAATTGTTTTTCAGATGTTGCCGGTCAGTGCATCTAGTGAGATGATTACCTTCACGTTTGAGAATGGTTGTGTAGCAACAATAAGAACCAGCGGTACAGAACCTAAAATCAAGTACTACACGGAACACAAACCAGATCCTAGTCACGTGTAAGTAATGCTTAAAGTTCTTGATCTTGTTTGAAATGATGTATCAAAGGTCTTCGTCTATACTTAACGGTCAGGGAAATGATGGCCTACTGGTAAAGGTGCTGTCTCTCAACCACTAGTAAATGTGGGTTCAAAACCCTACCTCTGTCACTACCATGTTTCCTTTATATGATGTAAGCAGGGCTTGAACTTAATACTAGCATTTTTGCAAAATGCCAGTAAAAATTTTCATAGAGGTAAAGAAAGTAATGCACAAACTTTTGCTAAGTGCTTGAAATGTAAATATGTAAAGAAACTGATGTTTAAAGCAGTATGCCTTCAGATTTATGCTATAATGCATGAAAATGTATTTAAAAGTAAAATGTTGTGAAGTGAACAAAGGAAGTAATTTACACGTAGCAAACATATTGAGTTAAAAGGTTAAAATACATGTTGTTACCATATCAGTAAATTTATCAGATAATTCATTTTCATATTCACAGACTGGATCGGGAAGCTGCACAAAAAGAACTGGATGATATGGTGAATTGTATTATCAAATATTTCTACAAACCTGGGGACAACAATCTCACAGCTAGATCATCATAAAGTTAGTCTTGAATTGTAATAAATGATATTGTTCTTTAACATTTTCAATGCCAGTGTAAAGTAATGACTTGTATAATTGTTCTATCAGTGTTAAATCCGGCCAGCCTAAACATTTGTCGGGGGGGTTGTTTTGTTTTAAAAAACTTTTTAAAATTGTTAAAGTGATCAATTTTAGCTTTGCGGATTTTTTTGGGGCGGGGGGTCACTTTAGAAGACCTCTAAATTTACAATGGATTTCCAAATCCAAAAAAGGGACAAGACCATTATACAAATTTAGCATTGCAAAGGTTAAAGAAGTTCATATTCGTGTCAGAAAAGATGTTTTTTGTCTCTTATAAAATATTTTACAATGTACATACATGTATATGTGTATAGTAAAAACTTAAAAAAATCTTCTTTTAAAAAGCCCAATGAGCTAGAGCTTAGATAATTAGCATGAAACATCTTCTTATGGGTGTCTACCAAGTTTGTTCAAATAAAAGCCTTTGGGTCAAAATTGGCCCCGCCCCAGGGGGTCATTGATTTTCCCTATATGCACATAGTAAAAACTTAAAAAATCTTGTTTTAAAAAGCCCAATGAGCTAGAGCTTAGATGTTTAGCATGAAACATCTTCTTATGGGTGTGTGGGGGGGTGGCTATATACAGGTGAGCGACCTCAGGGCCATCATGGCCCTCTTGTTTTTCTAAATAGGCATTACTAAAGAGCATCTCCACCTAGTCGTTCTTGTGTTGATTGTTGAATTTTAACATACTGAGTTTCAGTTATCAATGTGTTTTTCAATAGAAACAATTAACTTTGTATTGTGTGAAGTAACAATTATTATAAATGTATCCTGTCGAGTTAAAATTATCAATGTATCCTGTTGAGTAAAAGATTATCATTTTTATCTTGTAAAGTAATTATTAATGTATCCCATTGAGTAAAAATTATAAATGTATCCTGTTGAGTTACAATTACCATTGTTGAGTAAAAATTATCAATGTATCCTGTTGAGTAAAAATTATCAATGTATCCTGTTGAGTAAAAATTATCATTGTATCCTGTTGAGTTACAATAACCATTGTTTGGTAAAAATCATCAATGTATCTTGTTGAGTAAAAATTATCAATGTATCCTGTTGAATTACAATAACCATTTTATCTTGTTAAGAAAAAATTACCAATGTATCCTGTTGCATAAAAACTATTAATGAATACTGTCAAGTAACAATAACTCTTTATGTCATGTGATAACCTGCTGTGAAATTTATTTTAGGTGCCTGGTTTTCTGTATATATCGGTTACTGTCCTTGCTTACGGTTTGAAATATAAATCACACCCCACTTATGGAATGGAACGGTTCAACCTTGACAAGATGATAATTATGAGCTGCGTCACGACAAAACCAACGTAATGCGTAATGCATCGGCGCAGTCTGATCAGGATCCATACTGTTCGCTTACCAACTCTATTACAAGTAGAGATAGCGAACAGCATGGATCCTGATCAGACTGCACAGATGTGCAGGCTGGTCTGGATCCATGCTGGTCGCAAACTCATTACGTTGGTTTTGTTGTGACACGGCTCATATCAACTTCAGGTATCGGTTAAGTTTACATTTTATGCCTACAGTGGCCATTCCATCTATCACAATTATTTGGATGTACTGATAATATTTATATAACATCTTTAATTTATCCTGTTAAGTTACAATAATGTGTTCTGTCTACTGTAAAATTTCTTGATTAACTTATTTTTCATGTTGTTGATGTTTATGTTTGCATTTTTGAATATCCAAGAATAGCATGTGTTATATTTCAAGCATTGTAATAGATTAATTTGAATGGTTAACAGAAAAGCCAAATAATGCTGTTCCAAATTTTATGTTGTTTTTTATAGAGTATTTAAATGTGAAGGTGTGTTTTTATTATTGTTATCTTGTTGATATTTAAAATTATGTAAATGTATATAGTAAATGTACTTGAAAAATGATGTAAATATCACATTTCTATAAACAGCCATTCCATTGGTGTTTTGTAAATGAGCCGCGTCACGACAAAACCAACATAGCCGAGCAGACTGATCAGAATCCATGCTGTTTGCTTACCAACCCTATACCAAGTAGAGAAACTGATAGCGAACAGCATGGATCCTGATCAGATGCGCAGGCTGGTCTGGATCCATGCTGGTCGCAAACACACTGTTGGTTTTGCCGTGACGCAGCTCAAATGTTTATTATGCATTCTAAGATATACTGTTGAGATATTCTGCTATGCGGGAAAATTGAAAATATCAATTGACTTTTGTTATAAGCTGTTGAATTTTTAAACGTTTTCATTAGGCAGCTGTGCTACTTGTTAACTTAATTATATAATGCAAGATTTTAGAAAAAAAATTAAGAGAGTTGTTTTGAACACTTTTGATGTATATATTACTGTTTAATTTTTTAAAGTTAGAAGGCGAAATTACTGCTGTTTGAAGTTATTATTTCTGAAACGTGTTCACCGCTTACAGACTTAATCTCTTAGATCGCAGTGTTCACAAAAATCTCTTTGGTTGCACTGTTCACAAAAGCCTGTTTTTTGTTGGTTTTGTTTTCATCTTTGACCCATGTTGTTGTTGTTGTCATAAGTTATAAAAAATACATTTTGTGTACAGATTTTAAATTGTAAATTTTTATAAGATTAAAGAATTATTACAAGTTTCCCTCAGCATTCTAGTGACAAATATCATAGTCTTCGTTGTTTTATATTCTACATGTTCTTTATGCACTTTTATGTTACGTCTTATTTTATTGGCTAGAAAATAAATCAAGAAAAAGTATGTGTTTTAGTTATAAATAATAAATGTGTACCAGAAGATCAATTTCATGAAGAACTGTGCAAGCATATATAAACCCTTACCTTTCTGGAACCAAAATTGATTAATCTTTCAGTCCAGGAATATAGCCAGTCACACAAATCTCAAAAAAAAATATTTCCAATCCTGTTACATCAAAAAACTTGATAGTGATGGCATGGCCGAGTGGTTAACATGTTTAACTAGTAATCTACTAATCGCTAGCTGCATGGGTTCAAACCCGGTCAGGGGCAAGTTGTTGTTTTCTTGAGCCAGAAACTACACTAATTGCTCAGTACTAGTTGGTTCCAGGAACAAATTTGAAGTGTGTCTATAATCTTAAAGCTTCGTACACAATCAAACTAAAATAAATTCTGTATAAACCAAAGGCCCAACATAGGTGGCTTTGTTTACTTTTACTATTACAGTTTAACAGTCCCTGCCTGTACCTTTTTCTATTTGGAACAATTCTGATCACTTGTTTTTCAAGATATTGATGACAAAAAGAGTATAAAATATAACAAAAACAAAACATGGTCATCGTATATTATTTTTTATTATCAATAAACATGAAAAATATGAAAGAAAATATCTGATGTCATGGTAACCCATGTGAATAAAAACGTGACTGTATTTTGAGGGCATAATTAGACAGCGACACAAATTTATTCGAAAACAAATATCTAACCTTCCATTTCCTCATAAACAGAAGTGATAGAACCGTTCTGTTGTTAAGTATATACATATAATTATATTTATAATAAAGCAACCTTAAGTCAATAATTATATTTATGATAAATCAACCTTAAGTATAAAATAATATATTTATAATAAAGCAACCTTTAGTACAAAATTTAATTCTAGCGTTTATTAATGATATTTATATATCAGGCATTTTCATATGAATTAAGTCTCACATGTACATCACAAAATGCATTATCGGACCCGTAAACAATTTGTTTGTTCATTGTAGACAATATAATTTTAAATGATAAATTTTTCTTCCTGATATCCCTTAAAGTGACAATGGGTAGGTCCAAACATGACGCATGGACAAGTCTATTTTCAACATTTATGGGAAATGAAGATGTACAGAATTCGTTACTTAGATAATTATATGTAATCTCTATGCAAATCAAAAAAAAAATTAATTTTTCCCAGAGCTGTGATCAAGCTGAAGAAGACCAGGACAGGACACAATAAATTCATATTATATTTTAACAAATTTTGAGTTACACATAAATGAAGTTTACAGTACACTATCTTGTACACTATAAAGCAAGTCATTACAAACAAGGTGTTGCAAAATATCATTAAAATAAGGTGTTTTAAAGTGGCTGTATTTTTTAGGGACTGTGCATTTAATGCCTTAAACTTCACCAAACAACAATGAACATAAAAAATACATTGTCAAACCATTTTATCTAGACTGAACTTTAAAAATCATTAAATTTTAAACAATGTTGCAATAACCTTGCTCAATACAAGCCAAGACATATACAAGCCAATTTCAATAAATTAGCCTAAATATTTCATATGTAAACCTTTTTAATTTCAAAGTTCCGGTTATTAAATAAAATACTTTAAAATAATGATTGTTATCATAGTTTGAAGCCTTTTTTAAATTTGGGGAAAATGTTTAAAAAAATTTTCGTTAACTGGGGGGGGTTTTTAAATAAATTAAATTATTTTCGGGGTTTTATTTAAAAAGGGGAAATTTTTTAAAAAATGTAAATTAAACATGCATTATAAAGAATAAAACCTGTAAGCAAATATGCCCCCACTATAAAAATGTAACACTTTGGAAGCATCAATGTTATTATTAAATATATCCTTATTTAAAAATGTACTTTAAAAAAACATGTACAACTAATATCTTTATATATCACAGAATGAATTATAAGTAACTCAAATATCTTGCATTCACAACATTAAAAAAAAATAACTAAAATAAAATCAAATATTCACAACAGTAAACATAGTATTGGACCCAAATTTACTGAGGATTAAAAAAAAAATCAAATGTCAACTGTTTAAATTAACAAATTTAAAATGTTTTAAATAACAAAACAATAATCTAATTTCTTTATTTTAAAACAAACTAAAACTCAAAATTTCTTTTTTTAAAAAGGGGGCGGCAAGGGTAGCAGGGTGGTTTAAATCCAAAATATGCAAAATAAATACCAAATGTTATAACATTAAATAAAATACTGCCTTCATTAATTGAAAATTTAAAAATTCCTGATTTTTAAAAAATGCTCATTGCAACAATTAAATATTGGACAAAATGTGTCTGTTTTTCACTGTGGAGAAATTCACCAAACCCAACTATGTGAAAAGAAATGTATGTGCTTTCCCTTTGTGGTAAAGGAAAAATCACAAACCCTGAATCATGTGAAGAAAATGCAGTGTTTATTTTGGAAAAAAAAAAAACTGAACCTGTAGTGACAGAAATTCGGGTAAAAAAATAAATACAAAACTTTTAAACAACCAACTTTTAAATTACAAATTATTCGAAAAATATTCAGTTTAATTTAATATAAATGTTGCAACCGTATAATAGTACCATGCAGCCTGAGTTTTGATAATGACAAAATTCACAAAACCATTAGAAGACGCGTCATTTGAACCCCAAAACCAACGAATGGGTTTTGCGACAGCATGGATCCAGACCAGCCTGCATGCTGAAGAGGGATCCACTTTCGTTATTCTAACTCCATTACAAGTAAGAAATGATGGAACCATTCCGACGGATCCTGCTGTTAATTACAAACCCATTCAACTAGGAAAACTGATACGAACAGTTTCAATTTGGTCCTGTCAGATGCGCGGAGCGCAACTGGGATAAAATCATCGTATACTTTAAATATGTTTAAGTTATATAAGAAAAAACCAAATCAAAGGGGAGAGCTCACTTTGTTGACGCAAAGCATTAAGCTAACTGAAAAAAAAAATTTCAGCTGATAAAAAGATTTTCACAACTTACAGATTAGGCCCTGACAAAATAGTAAAAAACAACATTTGTGCTGCATTTCCTTACATCATGAACTAATTAACTCAAAGATCTATAATCATACAAAATCTACAAGTACTTTGATTATTTCTATTTTAATATACAAGTTCCATATTATTGCTTGTATATACATGTATATAGGTATATTGAGCAAGCTTTGTTAGAAATATTTATCATAGATAAACATTCAAACAATTTTTACAACACCCTTTTAAAAGACATAATGGTTGACTATAAAAAATGGGCATTTAAAGGGGCATTGCCCAGTTAATTTTTAGATTCTTTTTTTTTTGTTTTTAATGGAATGATAAATTTTAAAAAATGAAAAATGTCTATGTCTGATTTTAAGAATTTTTAAAATTTTATATGAATGAATTATAATTTGAAACTATTTACATAAACCACAAAAGTGTAAAAAGATTTATTTTTACAAACATTAAAATTTCTGGCTATTTAAATTAAATAAATAATTTAGATTAAAATAATTGGCCCAAAGTTATGATTAAAACAATAAAACTTTTAATCATCCCACCCCCCCCCAACCCCCCTTTTATATGGTAAAAAAGTTTAAAAAAAGTTCAATTAACAATTTTTTTTTATAT